>NW_028277674.1:0-139751 GCF_059751315.1 Micrasema longulum
TGGAGTGTTAAATATATCAAGACTTTTAAAATTTTAGTTAAATATTTTATATAAACAAGGGATGGTAGAATGTTTCCGATGATAAGTTTTTATGTTGAGAATATAGAAAATTTCAGACAGTCCTGTTGGTCTGGAGGGGACACGGTTAGCAAGTAAATTAATTAGTTTTGGGAAATCGAATTTGTCATTTATAATTTTGTAAAGCAGGATCTGATCAAAGACATCTGTGTGTTAAGAAATGCAAATGAATTTTGTATCCTACTTGTTTGAGGATTTTTTTTCGAACACTCTCAATTATATTTATATTCAATTTGTAAACAGGGGACTGAAATCAGAAACTAAAATCCTGAAATTTCCGAAATATTTATATAACTTTAAGAAGAAATTTTCCAATGCTTGTGTTCTCCTTGTACTAACATATGGCTGTAAAACTTTTGTGTTTACGAACATTTTTTACAAAAAAATTCAGTGACACAGAGAGCCATGGAAAGGAGCATGCTGGGTATTTCGTTGAGAGACAGAAAAACCAATACATGAATTAGAGTGAGAACAAAGGTCACCAATGTGGTCCACAGGGCTGCCAACTAGGAATGGAGCTGGGTTTGTCATATAGACAGAATCACAGACTCTAGATGGACCAAAAAAGTCCTGGAATGGCGACCCAGAACGCGTAGAAAAGTGTCGGCAGGCCTCAGACAAGGTGGTCTGATGACATAAGATGAGTTGCAGGAAGTGGTTGGATGCGGTTGGCTCAGGGTAAGGAAATGTGGAGACTAAAGGGGGAGGCTTATGTTCACCATTGGACAATGATGATGATGAAACAAGGGACCAGATAGCAGTGCAATATTCAAGATGGAGACGTACGTATGCTATTTATAGCATTATTAATGTCTCTAAGTTTTTAAAAGGTTTACACAGCTGCATAATAAATTCAGTCATTTTGTATGCCTTATTATTTCCATAAGACTACTGTAATTTAATTTCGAGTCCGAAAGAGTACCTACGTTACGTATTTCGTTTGCTTCTCTAATTGTGTATTACATAGTTAAATTTGCTGTTATTTTTATTTCACGCAAAAGATATTTTGTAACATTTAGAAACGTTGACATGAAGTTTGTTTTTTATAATGCATAAAAATCTTGTTTTAATTTTTCACAATCATCTCTGCACCTAGCTTGAGGAAATTTTTTTATCGTCAGCATAACAAAAAGAATGGGCATTTTTGATAAATCATTGAATTTCATAAATATAGGTATTAAATAAAAGTGGGCCAAGGTGTGATCCCTGTGGTACACCTGACGGAATGAAGATAACATCAGATCTATATCTTTCAACCGTAACTGACTGAAGTCTATTTACTTAAGTAAAAGATAAATTATTTGTATATATCACCACGTATTCCTGGATATTTTAATTTACGCATAAGAATTCGGTGATCCACCTTATCAAACGCTTTAGAATAAGATGTGTATTTGACGTCAACTTTTGTACTGACATCCATATTGGATTTAACGTATTTGGTGAAATTAACCATTTTGGTTAATACAAAGCGCCTTTTCAGAAAACCATTTAGAAAGTTCTGAATATTTTAAAGAATTTTTATTTTATCATGAACCTCAAAAAATTTCGAAAAAACTGAAAGAATTGATATGGGACGGTAATTTTGAATATTATTTTTATATCCAGATTTTAAAATTGGTACTTTAAATGTTTTTGATTTTTTTAAAGGAGAAATATTTTGTTATTTGATCTGTTAAAAATAAGAGTTAAGGGTAGTGACAGTAAGTGCGCGCATTGCAAAACAAAAAAGGAGCAATCTCATCATTTCCACTTCCCTTATTTGGGTTAGTGTTAAGCAGATATTGTGTTGCCTCTTCTACCTCAAAAGTAGCATAACTAACTGAATCGTAATCATTGAGTGAATTTCATTGTAATAATTATTTCGTTTCTATACCTAAAGGTGCATAAGGCACTGCATTGGTACACCAATCGCAGCGTCTTGATCATTTTTGTAACATGAAGGTAAGACATCACTATAAAGTTTATTTAAAAATGATACAGCTATTTTCATATAAGGGTAATAATGAAGACAGCATCGATACTATAAATTTATTCCCTTAGCAATCTTATACAGTGGTTGACAAAATCCCGTTGACAAAATCCAGTTACGGATGTTTATCCTAAATATTGAAATTATTTTTGAAAACTTAATAGGTTCATTCAAGACGTTGCGCACTCGTGGAGCTAAATACGAAAAGTGTCTCCGAGCAAACGTCGTACGTGTTTTCGGTATTAAGTAGTTTAGGTTACGCAAAAACCTCGTACGGGGATTCAGTTGGGACCTCCTTCCATAGTCACCTGACCAGAAATTTGTCAATACTTCAATTATATAAATTTGTCCAAAATCAAGCACCTTTAATAATTGAAATGTTGGCTTAGATGGGTGGGTCGAAGGACACTGAATCATAACTCTAAGAATTAGCTTTTGCATCTTGATGTTCATGACAAGTTTCGAGTTTTTAAAATGACTTATTGGAAAAGTATAAAGCAGACATTTTTGAAAGTGCCCTCGTCTAGGATGTTTCTGAGTGAGCAAAAGACATGACACCGTTTTTTTAATCTAGTTAACAGTGACTGTGTCTCTCATCGTTAATTCCTGTCAATCACAATGCCATGATATATTACATTATAATAGTTGACACAAATTTCTACAGTTCATTCATCTCTTATATGACATCTTTCATACTAAATGTAAAATGGTTTAATCCACATTAAGCGAAAGCAGATTTTCATGTAGCTAGTTTATGACACATCTTATGCCACAATTCGCTTTTTAAAACAGAGTTCTAGCCACTAGCTTCAGACAAAGCAATTTTGTCATAAGAAAATGCTTTATTTTTTCCACCAGTTCTTAAATCACATAAGGAGTTGATAAATACAAGGAAGAGAATAAGTTTCAAGATACTTCCTTGTAGAACTCCATAAAGGATATGAGAATCTTAACTTTGTACAACTCCCTGTAGTGTTTGGAGTATTGTTGATTGTGACATGTGAATAAAAAAATTATTTAGCCACATAAGCGCCTTTCTGAATAACCAGTGTGTCTAAGTTTATTAACTAGCAAAAAATGAGACGTAGTATCAATAACCTCGGCGAGGTTTAGAAATACTGCGATAAGTTTTTTACCACATCCAGACTTTGAGTGATTTTTAAAGTTCCAGCAGACAAAGGGTTGGCAGTGCCTTTGCCCTCCCGGAAGCCATTTTGATTCTCCGACAACAAGCCATTTTTCTCAAAAAAAGTCAAGAGCCGAGTTTTAATAATCTTTTTGAAGATCTTCGATACAAAATTCAAGAGGAAGGTAGGGTAGTAAATGGAAATAGGTGTTTTCTCACCTGGCTTTAAATTGTGAGTGTTGTTTCTTCTTTCAGGCATGTTTCTGATAATGAAATAATGCTTACAAAAAAGTGAACGCTTTCAGTCTAATTTATTTAATTTCAGCTGTATTATACCGTTTTTGTAAATAATAATAATTTTAAAAAAAAGGAATATTAAAGTGATATCAAAATTATCAGCAAAGTAATACGGTGAGGTTTGATAACGAATACGAAATAGGCATTATTTGTATTATACTTACGTTGTAATGATATGACCATTATTTAAACTTGCGGAATCGAAAAACAAAACAGAATAAAATGAAAGAAAGAATACTTTACAAAAGTTTCAATAAACAGGTAACCCTCATATAACACGTTCTTCAACCACACTGTTCCGCTGGGATAATATTAAAATTTTGCAAAAACCCTCGTACAACAAGGCTTCTTACATTACGGTTGTGTACCTATAATGTATGTATAATATAATATATAATCAGAAAATAAAATTGTTGGCATATTTTATAACTACGTACCAAGTTGTTGATATAAACAGTATTAAAAGATCAAATTAATTTGTATAAATACGGTTTTTGGATTAAAAAAAACTGAATTTATTTTCAATATGCGAAAATACATTTTTTTTCGAACAAACATCTTAGTTGTAATGATATGTTAGAATAATCGTTTTATGGTTTTTTATAAACAAAATGACCGTAAAATTATTTTTGTTTTTTAATTTTGCAAAATAAATAGTTCAAATGATATTTCAATGAAAAAAGGGAACGAAAGTGTATGCAAAAATATGTAGATAGTATTGCTAGTAACAAGTTTTCAGTTTCGGTATAAGTGTATTTTGATATAGTTACAAACTTAAAAGAATATCCTTTAAATCTTCTTACATTAAGAAAAAATCAAGAACACAGGGTTTGAAAATATCTTTCCCAATGTGATAGACATGTACATCAGCTTTAAAAAAATCCAATCATTATTGATTTTAATAAGAAAATAGTAACAAGGTAGTATATTTTTTTATATCGCAAAAATATGCAATGAAAAATGTTTTTACAATAGGCGATCGCAATTGTCAACAAGTCAATTTCATTTCAATTTGTTTGACACTTATATTTTACAGTATATAGTATTTAATGATAATATTATAAAGTATGGGTTTTCAGTATTTCTACTTACCTAGTAGTCAAACGTCAGTTTCAATACTGACAATGTTGATGTTGTTTTGTCGCAGGTTGTTGTTCATTTTTCGGCAGTGATTAGGTCCAGTCAGAAGGATTCCCTCCTCCAATTCCATGATGTCGGAAGCCGAGTCGCTAAGGGATGTCTTCTTGATGTTTTGGCCTGTAAAGTTAGCCAGTAATCCTGTGATACTTCAACTCGGTACATAACAATCAATTGCCTAAGGATGTACCTCAAAAGGACCTTTTAATGTTAATGAGGGTTCATTACGAAAGCTGTTTATTTTTAGGAAACATGAACTACCTGAATGTTCCGATTAAAGTTATCAAAATACAATATTTTAAACTTTGTAATAGCACACTAGAAAGTTTTCTATTACAAAACAAATTTCTCAACGGAGCAAAAGCATGAGCTTTTACTCTGCATACTTGTATTATGTTTATTAAATACAGAAAATTAAATAGAAATTTGGTATCAAATAGTTTTTAAAGTGTTTTGTTAGGGGTGTATTTTATTGCGTCAATCAAAAAGTAACGAAAAATTAATAATTTCACTAAAAAAAGAGGAACAGAATTTTTTAGTAATTTGCAATATGTTTTTAAAAGGAGTAAACATAAAAATATTCATTCTAAAATGTTATCCTAGACATTCGTTGATTTTATTTTTTTATAAAACATGTCATTAAGAAGTTTTCACAAACTAAAAATGCATTAGTTTATTTTTAAAATACTGTCTACAAATTTCAAATGTTATTTTTTAGGTCCTTGTAAAATATAATAACATATTAAGATTTTTCAAAATAATTCAATCGCAAATTTGAAAAGAAGCGAAGGCGTGGTGCATTCTGCAGTGCTCTTGTTTTGATTGAAAGCAAAATATTAAGGTATGCTATACTATAAATTTGGCATTAAGGTTATGTTTAAATATTACATAGTTATATATATATATATATTATATATTAATAATTGCAAATGCTTTATACTCGTATTTGCGCCAGGTCTGTCGTTTTAAAAGACAATAAAAAAATTTATCTACCATGTTCTTTATAATAAGATCATCTTTTTTAATGTTGGGAAGGTTTGAAATTTCATAGCATATGCAATTCTCCAAAGCGAAATATGAATCTTCCATGTGAACGCTGAAAATATTTGTAAAATAAAATATTATAAGTTACTTTAAATGAAATACTTGGATAAAATGGTAAAGTAACGATGTACATTATAAATATATTGCATGAACATTTTATGATATATTTGATGTTAAATTTATCCATAGTAAGAACTGTAAAACTCAAAAAATTCGGATAAATCAATGTTAGATTTTATTTTTTGTAAATAAAACAGTAAATTGATAACACATAGAAAAACTTATTGAAATATGTCTAACAAAGTTATTTGCACAATTGAATCAAAAACTTCGACAATATTTTTTATTTCCTGATAACGATCTGGATATTTGACTACCCGGATAACTGAAGTTCGGATAAACGGAGTTCTACTGTATGTTTAAAGTATTATTTATTATCAGCAAATGTTACGAGTAGTAAAAAATGTATTATACTTTACTTAATCGTAACATGTACTATTATTTAAGGCTGTGTTAATTTTGTGACATGGAGTAAATTATATTACGCTTTGTAAAACAATGCATGTTTAAAATGAGCCCATTTCTGGTGAGGTAAACTAACTGAAATTTTATAGGTGAAAAAAACTTATTGTGTGTATTACATTTCTGTAATCAGTATAAATCAAAAACCATTTTCTCGTGGTTCTTTATGTTGATTAAAATTTTCAAAACAGTTTAGTAAAGAAAATAGGAAAAAACTAGGATTTTTTTTTTCAATTTGTCAGTTGGTTCACTGCACCGATAATAGGCTAAAATGAACATTAAATAATTATTATATTAGTAGCTTTTAAAATGAAATTAAAACAAACTTAATGTAAAACATTTAACACTTGTGCAGTTTCAATCGTGTAGGCACTCCTACATCATTTATTTTTTGTGCTATTAGTTCTAATTCAATAAGTTTGTTTTTATTTAAGTTTTAGATTAAATCACATATAATGATATTGTTTACACTACGAAAGCATATTAAACGTACTTGTTTTATTTTCATGCAAAATAAATTAACCATTAACAATATAATATAACTGATACGAAAATGCAACATGATAATTTTTGCTGGCGTTAATGTGAATTGAAAATTAACAAAACATACGTAGACAAACGCGCTGACCATTTGACGACGAGGCAAGGTCTCGGTTCGATTCCCGACATGGACATTTAAAAATGTGATTTTACACAAATATATTTAAGTCCCAGGACTAGCACTTGAAGCGTAAGACTGATCTTATTTTCGTGTAGCAAAACTGATCAAGCTACGTTGCTATTAGCATGTATCGTCTTTTTGGCTTATTCCGTTTTTGTTTGATTCGTTTCGGCGCGGCACACCATGAAATCCACCTAACTAAGATGGAATAACCCAAAAAATATTCATATTGATAACAGTGACAGTGAAAATCTACACACCTTATTAAGATACGCGGTTGGTGTTTCGATGTAGAGCCTTATGCACCATTAGATGCGGAAAGATAATAAACTTAATATACGACAAAAAAAAAGATTAAAAAAATCTAAAAGTAAAGTTTCATTATTTTTCAATGTTTCGCACGTTTCTATTTTTAAAAATATGTTACCGTATTTATTTAGTACTCG
Organism: Micrasema longulum; assembly: GCF_059751315.1. Classification (NCBI taxonomy): domain Eukaryota; kingdom Metazoa; phylum Arthropoda; class Insecta; order Trichoptera; family Brachycentridae; genus Micrasema; species Micrasema longulum. The sequence goes on from NW_028277674.1 coordinate 7,284, forward strand.
GATTAAAATACGATAAACCTTTGCGAGAAAACAAAGGTGTAATACGACTGAACAAATATGTAAACAATAAAATTTATTGTAGGAAAATAATTTAAATTAAAAAATATTTTGGGTTATGCCAAATGTTTGTAGACGAGTACTAGATTTCACTGCCTAAAGAGTTATTCAGATAAAAAATATCATAACAGAGAATAAGTCTATGCGTTTACAGAGCTCACGACCTGTCGTTGGCAAGTTGAAATAACTATATTACACACTAAGTAACATTCACCATTCTGGACATGTTTGAACATGGATACTTCTTTTAAATCTTCCATTGTTGATAAACCCTTTACAGGACACACATCTTGTGTGGTGATCCTGATGTTTTGCAATCCTTATAAAACCTAATCATTTTTGAGGTAACAAACTGACTGCATTAGAAAAAGCCTTGTGGAAGTTTCATCTTTGAAGACTTTTTTTAAATTTTTAAAAAAAAAATATTATTAATGTGCGAAATATTAGAAAGTAAATACCACAATTCTATTCGTACATGTATGTACTTTTGTGTTCTATGTGACTATTTTTATTTTTTATATTATTATGAAAGTATTACTTATTATTTTAAAATGTATATTTCTTGTTTACAATTATAATTTAACCGTTTCCGAAACTTTCATTATTAGATAAAAATACATTTGTAAAAAACATTATTTTGTGTTTTCTTTTTTTTTCTTGTATTTTTAAACATTTTATGCTCAACTTTATATATTGTCGAAGTACGTAAATTATGAAAATTAATTTGAAATAATAATGCTTTTTACGTATCTTGATATTTTTGTGTTTTTTTACTATGTATTTTTGTATTATTTATTTAGTGCTAAATTTGATTTATTTTTCCTATTTCTTACTATAGTGTAGAGTGAGTTTCTATTATTATTTCAATTAAGTTCTTAACCATATATTTTTTTCTATTGATTTCAATAATACTACGAGTATTATTTAGTTTTTTTTCAATATAATATACTATATTTTACAATTATTTCATTGATTTCAATATTATTTAATTATGTATGAATCTAAATTTGTACAATTTATATTTTAATATACCTATATGTCTGATTATCTTTTTTAAATTATATTCTTTGGAATTTTCATTATTTATTACTTGTACTTTGTTTTTCTGGATTGTTATTTTATTGCTTCAAATGTCATTAAAATTTAATCTAATTAATTTTACTATGTAACTTTTATGGTTAATTACCATGACTTGACACGGGTACAGTCTAAAACGCCCTCACAAGTTTATTTATATTTAAACGAGCGTAGTTTTGATTGAATAAATAAATTTAAAAAAATATTTTTTAAATTATTCTTTCCGAATTAAAAAAATTGGTCAGTGATGGGTTGAAGTAATGATTATTGGAATATATGTACATTACATAAAAAATACGTAATAAATACTTTAATAATAAAACTAACAATTTCAGCTCTTCAACTTCACAAAAATTAACAGATGGAAGAATTGGAGAAATATGGATGTTTAAACATGGGGAGACTGATGAATGTTGATTAACTATACAGTGTTTAAATTGGCCACTTAAACTAACATATGACGTGTATATGCCTTATAAATGCCTTTATTTCCATTTTTCTTTTTTCTGATCGTTTTCCAACTCTGTTGTTATACTTTAAACTAATAAAATTTAAAAATCATAGATTTATAGTCCAAAATTTATTAGGTGTTTATTTTTAACAGTGTTGTTACTATTAAATATAAAATCTAAACACCCACGTGTTACCTCCTTACCGTATATAACCTTTAAATATATTTTTGTCAGGTAGTAGTTTTTATATATAAATGTAGGAGGTGTGAGATGAGGGGGTACGATCTGTATTTCTATTAGACAGATATGGAATATATGAAATATTGTTTATTTGGTTATTTATAATTATTTTATTGTACAGCTTTATTTTCAATAAGTTTTTAATCAGTTTTTGATTACATTATGACTATTTTGCATCAGATGGTCTGGGTATTAAAAAAAAATTTAGACACCTTATTTATAAACCACCAGACAATACCAAACAAAAGACTCAGTCAAACTTTTCAAAAAAACTTAAAAATATTTTTATCAACAACAGAGTATGAATCATACTTGTAAAATGAATGCAATAATTCGTAAGAATTAATTAATAAATTTTCAATGATAAAAAAAATATTTTTTTAAAAATCTTTTATTCTAATACTTGAGTTTCTTTTATTTTTTTAAATGTAAAATAGCTCTTGTATTTTTCTGAAAAGGCTTCCTACAACTTTTTTCATTTTTTTATTGTTCATTTTAAATGAAATAAAAATCATCCTTACAATTGATTTTCGACTACTTCTGTTTAAATCTTGATAAGCTACATCGATTTGATACTTTTACAGCTTAATGTGGTGTTTAACATCCACGATGTATTGGTTGAAACGTGTGTGTTGTGCGCTGTTTTAACATAAAATGGCCGAAATACGAAAATAAAAGTCCACCTGGACTTCATCAACACAATGTCGCTGTAGTTATTCTGAAGTCTGATGATAAAATCCGAGGGGCGACATTGAGTTTGATATTGTCTAATTAATACAAAAAACTATCCACCCTGGATCCGATGTTTGGTCAAACAAAACTTTACGATGGAATTACTCGTGGTTTTTGATGCATTGAAGCTTCTTTAAAAAAAAAAAACAAATATCACAATACATATAGTAATCACATACAAAAACTAAATGAATATTTTTAAATTTTAGTATGTAAATTAGTATATGTCAATTTAATTATTTTAATAAAAAAAATTATAATTGAAGCCTTCCCACCATTAATGATCAATTTAACATTTGGGCAATATTGAGTTGTAAAATTGTAAATGTATATACATACAGCATATTGTCCATATTTCCAGTTAAAAAAACAAATTAGTAACCCATAATAATAATGATTTGCTTTTTCTTTTTATTGTATTTTAAATCTTTTTAAAATATTTATTTTAAAGGAATAACCGGCTAAGCCTCTACTTAGAGGCTTGTCAGAAGGTAAGATAGAGAGGATATGGAAGGAGGTAATGAAAAATACACTACAACACCCAGACCGATTGAGAAAAAAATCTTTCTTGTATTTTTTTCTTGCAGCTAGCGGGAATCGAACCCACGACGCCAGTTTCACAGTTAGCCGTCTAACCAACTGCGCCACGGCGCCTGTCTAAATTGGTAAAATAGGAGTATATTAAGCTTAAGATAATGTTTTATTTGATTATCTCAAAACACCAAATTGTGAGAAGGCTTCAATTCTTGAAATTTAAATTCTAAGTAAAAATATAGCCAAGTAGATTTGTAAAACGTAGCCTCAATTGTCTGGAAATATTTATTGAAATTCACCTGTTTCTCATATCTTAATCAGTGATGCACAGTAAATAAAAATGCTACGAGTTCATTTAAATATTGAATCTTATTATTTCAATAATTCATCAAATAATTTAATAAATAACATTAATATTGTCTACATTTTGGAGAAATTCTGATGCTTGGCTGCTCTGCAAAACTGGTGGTAATGTATTTTGGGATGGATTTTTTTAGCATTTATTTGTTTATCTTAGTTTTTTTGCATTATCTGAGTAAAAAATAATAATTTTGTGCGTCACATCACCATTTACTTTTTTCGAGATAGAGTGATGTCCATCTTTTGTAAATATAAGATCTTTGCCATTTGTTGGCACATTCTGTGTGATTTTTTTATAACTTGAAATTGGTCAATTTTTTCACTCCTCACAAAAGTACGTTACAAATTGCTCATGTGCATGAGCTTTATCTTTGTTATTTTTTTAACAATGTACCAAAATTATAGTTGTGCAGAACGAAGGTTCGATGCCTTATGCTATTAGATAATGAGAATATTCTGTGCTAGGGGAAATTGGAAACTAAAAATTAGAACATTGAAAATTGTACGGCGAAGTTTTTTTGAACGTCACCGGTTTTTCCGAATCAACCAATGATAGATTTCCGGTTTAAATGAAACCAATTCACCAATTAGCAGAACTCACCGAAGAGAACTTGTGATGTCACACGCGGAATAATTTCCAAATTACAAAACTAAACGTTACATAAAAATATTTTTGGATTAGTTTGACAGTTTATTAACAAATAAAAAAACACTGAACTTTAGCATTGTTTAGAAAAAATGACATTAAGATTCGAGTTTCTTGAATTACAAAAACTTGTAAGAATATAGCTTCGGATTTTTCTGGCAAAAGTGGGTTTAGTTTATTTTTAAGGGGAGTGGAATAGAAACATTTGTTTACAAGTATGAGTGGTTTTTTATATACTTTTTTCAGTTTCTATTATTTCCTCAAATGTTTAAATTTTTAAAACCTTTTCCTAAAAGTCGTAACTAACAAGTGATGTAAAAATTGAAATTGACTTGTGAAAGAGGAGAATTTGAACTTCAGACCTTTGGTCAATGAGTCCACAATACTACCACGGGACCAAAACCCGGTTTTTAATTAAAAAAAGGATATGATGCATAGGTTTACAAAAATACTATTGGAATAAAATAAAAAATAAAAATAAATAAAAAATATAATAATAATGAAAAAAACTCCCCCTATTGCATGTTGATTCATCAATCTAAGGTTACTTGAAAAACAGGGACATAATTTTTTTGCAACAGAGAGAGGAAGCATTTTTGAGAAGGAAATATTGAAGTCTAGGCATTAACAAGGCTTATGACTTGTCATTAGCTGGTTAAAATGACCACTTAACACACCGTGTAATAATATGCATTCTGCCTAGTTTTAACTTTAATATTTCTTCAATTCTTCTATTGATTGATTTTTCTGAAGTAATCGAGCTGAAACTTTTAATGATTTTTTTTATCTTTTGTGTCACAAAGGATAAAAAATACAGTTTGGTGCGTGAAAAAGAATCAGAAAAAAAGTTCTTTATAAAGTCCACCACGAAGTATAATGGTTGGCGCTTTGGCCTTCCATACTTGAGATCTTAAGCTTGATTCTTGGGAGGGTTAATATGAAATATTTATTTACAAAATGGTTTACACTGCAATACAAATATAAAAAAGCTACCAATGTTAATATTTACATTATGAAAATGTTACCATTTTATAAATTTATTGGTTTAAGAAATTACATTTCGATAAAATAAATAAAAAAACTTTGTTTTCAACAAATTCCTTTTTTGTTTTTCTACCGACCGGTTTTTAAAGCTATACAAGCTTCTTTATCAAGGCATTTTTAACTAATAAATTCTATAGTATTTGCAATTTTAGCTCCATGCGCTGCATAATACTAAATGTTTCTTTTTTAGCTAGAGTATAACTCTACAATATGGACTCCTTACTACAACTGTCACCAAAATTCTCTTGAAAGAGTCCAAAAAAAATTCTTACGGTATATAAATTTAAAACTTAGAATCAGTCATGAATTTTTAAATTACGAGTTTTTACAAAAAACATTAAATTTGTTAAAACTTAACGATAGAAGAAAAATTATAGACCTTTTAAATTTATTCAAAATTGTAAATTCAATATGGGATTGCCCTGAACTGTTATCTCTCATCAACTTCAGGGTGCCTGGAAGAATAACTAGACAGGTGCCACCGTTTTGTAGCAACAATTCACGGACGGTGTATACTTGTAATGCAGTATTAAATAGACTTCATGAACTCTGCGATAGTTATTCCCTCGTATCTGATATATTAAGTGTAGGGTATTGTTCCCATAGAACAAACCTTTTGAACTTTTTCAAAGATGGTGAATGGTAATTATATTTATTTAATCATGCATTTCATATACAATTTTTTGTTCACTTTGCCTAGCTGTGTGAAACAGTACTTATGATTTTCTTGTTGTTTTACTGTAGAATGTTTTATTATTTAAACTTTCTACTGAATATGCTGTATAATTTTTAGGTTATTTTTTTTAGTATAAATCTTGTTTTATTTTTGGTTTGATAAATCTTGTTTTTAAAATTCATGTTTTTGGAAAGAAAAAAAAAATATTAAGCCAAATATGTTCATACTCGTATTATAAATGTTTGTAAAAGGCAGACTTGCCGTTTATGTTAATAAAATAAATAAAAATAAATAAATCTCTATAATAATACACATATTTATGTGTATGTGTATGTATATAATAAATGTACATACGTACACATATATGTATATGTGTGTGTATCTATACATATGCATGTGTATGTATTGTGTATATTTATGAACGTAAATATATTAAATATCTTTCTGTATACCCTTATATTTATGTGGGTGCATTTCCTTATTTTTACTTATTAATGTTTCTTTTAGTTTTTCTTATGTTAGTCTTACTAATAACCTAATGTATACACTTATGTTACACTGCTGCACTTGAATGTATTACTAATAGATGTATTAGTAATAATCTATAAAGGACAAACTATCATAAACTTATTTTTATATATTTGGAAAAAACACATATTTTGTAACCTTATTTGAACATCCTTATTCCTTCAATTCTAACATATGTTGACGTTTGTGAAGTTTAAAAGCTGAACGCTCTTTCATTGGTTGATTTCGAGAAACGGAGACATCATCATTCATAATTTTTATTAACATTTTCATACATTTTCGAGGTATTTCCCCTGAAATTAAACATAAACGTGTATAAATAAATAAATATTTTTTTTTTTTCATATTCTGCTGCCAGGGTCATGTTGTCAAAAATAAGTTAGGTACAAGGAACTCAACAAAATTTTTTAGAAAGTATTTTTATTTATTAAATTAATCCTTTATTACGCACGTAAAAATGGTTTGATTATTGAGAGTGTACCCGTTCTAATGTTTGAAATGTTGATTATCTAAATCTACTCAATTCACATATGTGCCAATGTTAGATCTCCAAATATGATAAAAATCCAATACAACCTTTTAATTTAAAATGGGTTAGATTTGTAAATTTATAAAGTTATAAGGTTTATATTTAGAAAGAAAGCAGACATCTTCGATGCACTTTACTGTTGATGCATTATTCCTGATTAATTCCATTTTGAAATATAAGTAGGTCTACATTTATAAGGAACTTTATTTAACCTTAGTATGGAAGAAGGAAAAATCTACCGTTCGCGAAATTAAATTATACGGAATCTTATCATTGCAAACTTCCGATGAAATATTTTTTGCTTGGCGGAAAATAAGGTATTTCTGAGATACAACATTCAGTTACGACATTTTTAGTATTAAATCATTCTCATCAATTTAAATATCCTCCGAGTTCACAAGGACTCTATTCGATTGAAATTAGTTGTAAATAATTAAATGAAGGGTTGATTTAACATTTTATAATAACATATTACAACAGACATAAATAAAATGTTATAGAAGGTAATATAGAAGTCTAGGCATCTAATGCCTAGACTTACATATTCCATTCTGTAAAATGTTATTCATGCCTGTTGTAATATGTTAATATTAACAGCTCCCTGGGAAATTAAATCCAGTCGTTGTCTACAAAAATTTGGACACACTCAAAACTTTGTTGGTACATTTTTTAAGTAAAATAAATAAAAATCAAGTTTTTTTAACCACATTTTTTTTCTTTCTTCCGACCGGTTTTAAAGCTATACAAGCGAAGAATTTTGGATAAATTGCAACTTCGAAGATATTTTCCCATCAAATTAGTTTATTTGAATAACTTCAATTTTCAGCCATTACTACTTTAAATACTTTAAGTTAAGATAGTTTAAAAAAAAGAAAAAATCATTCGCACTATCCCATGGTGTAAAAATTAGCATTTGGCACTTTTCACCCCGCACTGAAATTCCTTCAATAAAATTTGGTTAAATCTGAGTATGAGATACAATTTTTTATTTTTTATTTTTTAGCATGCCACGTTTATACCAAAAAATACCGAGCGTGCCACTGCGACTCAAGATATAATGAAACGTGCTGCAAAGCTTGTATTTAAAGAAAAAAGATCCACACTGTCAGTAGCGAAGGAGTTGAACATATGTCGAACTGGATTCAAAAGATTTATCGATCACCTAATGGATGATTCTGTCACGTTGAAATTTGTTTATGCAAAGCCTTAAGTATTTAATGCTCAACAAGAGGCGGCACTTGATGATTACACAAAGAAAAGGGCTAATATATTTTTCGGAACGAGCCAAAAAAATATTCTGCACTAAACATATGATTGCGCCATCAAATTCAATGTAAAGTATTCTCAATTTTGGTCTTAAGCACAGATCGCTGGTAAAAACTGGTTCAATGAACTTTTCAAAAAGTAATTTTAGCCTTAACATCAAGAATTCAGAAGCAACCAGTTTGAGTAGAGCCACGTTCTTCAATAAACATAATGTATCAGATTTTTCTCGATATAAGAGCGTTACAAGTTTACGGCCACACAAATTTAGAATGCAGATGAAATTGGAGTTTCTACAGTTATCAAATCTTAAAAATAGTGACAGAAAAGGGTAAAAAAACTGTTGGTGCAATCACTTCTGGAGAACGTGGAACAAATATTACATTACTTGATGCGGTTTCAGCAACAGGATCCTCTATTTTGCCAATGTTTATTTTCCCACGGAAAAAAATATTACGACCACTTCATTAGAGACGGGTCTCCAGATTTAATCGGCATGGGAAATGGGTCTGGTTGGATGACCAACTTAGAATTTACTGCGTTAATTCAGCATTTTATAAATAATGTCAAACCATCCAAAGAAAATCTGGTCCTGCTTTTGGTGGATAACAATTCAAGTCATCTAGAGATTAAAACATAGTCTTAGCCAGAGAAAATGTAGTTGTGATGCATACATTGCCACCGCATTGCTCTCACAAATTGAAACCCCTTGATGTTTTAGTATGTAGTCTATAACAAAAATATCGGCCTTCTGCTCAAAACGCATGGATAAAGAGTAGTGCAGGTACTACAATGATCTTATAAATCATTATTTTAATTGTTCGAATTGCATGGCTACTAGCTTTATCACCAGTTACCATTGCAAAGGATTTGAAAGGCCTGGAATATTTCCGTTCAATAGTTATACTTTTGATGTATGTAAGTTTGCACCCTCTTACGTAACAAATTGTCTTGATCCAACAAAAGAAACTAATATTGATTTTACTTCGCAAATAATGCAACCTTCCCTCGAATACTGCAAATTTTATGCGAAGTACATCCACATCAAATCATTCGTTTCTCCTGAAGAAGTGAAGCTCCTACCTAAAGCTGGTCCGTGAAAAATGTAAATATAAAAAAAGAGGAGGAACGCATCATTAAATTACCACCTTAACCAATACTCCCGTAAAAGTAGCCCTCGAGCAAGAGCAGTAAAAAAATAAAAGATCTAGGAACCAGAACAAGAAAAATCTGCTAGTGAAGAAAAAAGTTATCTTCCAAGAAAGAAAACATTCCTTAAGCTCAGAAGATGATGAATATTTTTTCATAACATGCTGTGAGTTTTATTACGACAATTTTCCAGGAGAAGAGTCGGTGCTGTGTAAATAATGGGCCCACAGAAAATGCATTACGAGAAGATATTATACTTTCGTTTGTCAAAATTGTGATTCTGATGACTATTAATGCATGTAATTTAATTTAATTTTTATTTTTATAGAAACCAAATGTTTTTTTTTTGTTCTTAACGTAAGTTGATCATTTATTTGCATGTATTGGCACATTTCTCCCCGCACCCCGGAACTTTTCACTCTGTTGATAGGGTGAAAAGTGTCAATCCATTTCTCCAAGAAAAATGCCATAATTTTTTTTAGCTAGGGAATATCTTCATTATTTTAAATAAAAACTGTGGAGTAAAAAATAACAAGTAAGTAATCTCACATTTTTTCTAAATGAAGAGCGCTCGAATTATTCAACCCAACGTAAAAAATGACACTGTTCACCCTATCGGACCCAACAAAATACACTAAAAAAATACAGAGCCTATTTTGCAAATTAAATGTTAAGTTATGTTAATTATCAATGATACCGACGGAATGACTAAATGTGGAACAATGAAAAAAAAGGTACTAGGTAGTGACTGGGAAGGGATTTTGGTTCGATTTTCAGTCAGATTTAATTATTAAATTGAGAGTTTTTTATAGCTGGCTGCAGCTGTTGACACAACAATAGAACGTTTGACTTGTACATTTTTATGCATAAATATGACGTGATATAAGAGTAAACGTAATGTAGGGTATTTAAACAGAGGTGGAAAACTTTTTTGAGAAGGAAATAATAGTCTAGGCATACTAGGTTTGTAGATGTTGCCTGGTTTATATGATCATTTTATACACTGCAAAGTATTCACTATAATGCACATGTTTAAACATGAATTTTTTTTAAAAATTTCAACGTTGGTTGATTTTTAAATTTCAAAGAGTTCAAAGTAAAAAACATGAAGTACAAAGTTTTCACGTCGAATTTTTTGTAGAAAAGCTCTGAATTTATTATCCTATCAGTTAAAATGCATAATCTTAATTTCTAGGTATCAATATACCATTAAAAAAAAGGTTGGCCATCCATTTTAAAATATGCAGTATTATGTTTTTTATAATTAAAAATACTGCCGGGTATTAAAATAAGCGTGATCAAATTATTGTACATACAAATAATAAATAAAAATACAAAAATATATATACTAACGCAAAACAGAACGCATAAAATAATATATGTTAAAAAAAACTGACTTTAATCGCACAAAATATACACGAAAAAAACAAACGTTTTTAAGATGCGATGAATCAAAGTGTTTAACCAATTCAATCTTATCATATTTAAATCTTTATCAACTTTTGCTTTGATTTTTTATTAACATAATCATATTTTCATGTTTGGTTAAAAAAAAGAGCAGTACAAAATTATTAAGAGAATTATTACTGAAGAATCGTAAGTGTATTTTAAAATGTATTATATTTGTAATTAAAAAAATTTTTTTTTTAATTTTTTAAATACAGATTTGATTTTTTCAAAAGAAAAGAATAAATAATACTCTTGCTTACTTCTTCGACTCTGAATCCGCTAAAATTTGAAGTTGTTTGGAACTGAAAGCATTTTAATTTTAAATAACTATTCATTGAATCACTTTGTAAAGCACCTTGAGGTATAACATTACGAAAATGGAGATACACAAGTTATTCATAATAATTATAATAAAAATTTAACAAAACGATAAAATGCGGAAAAATTATAATAAAAATAAAATATATTTGTAATGAAAAATATAAAACTAGAATCTACCAATGCATCACAAAAATTCGCTACTATATTGATACCAGGTTATAATAGTTTTACATGCTTTGATATGATAAATAATTACAATATATATATATAAAAAAAGATAAAAAAAGTTAAATACTAATAAACTGGCCAAGATGTACAATAGATGAATTTAAAGATACATAAGCACACTTGCATATTTTTAAAGCAGATAATCACGAACGAATCAATATTTTTCAGTTGTTACTGAAAAAAATAGTGAGCTTGTACAAAAAAAATAATATGCTAGTAAAAATACTATTCAGTAGTTTCATGCAAAATTAAAATAATTAATTAAACATGCATTAAACACGATGGCCAGTAAAAAAAAAATATATTTTTTTTTTTTTTTTTACTGCGGAGTAAAATCATTATATGTTTAGTTAGAAATACAAAAAATGACTGACGGTACAAGTTTAAACTCATCAAATCACCAGGATTGTTTTAATGTATTTAGAAACAACTGTTTATTGAGTTACTTTTAATTTGTTTCTGAAATGAAATTTCAATGTTTTCGTGATGATTTTTTAATATTATAATTTGGTAGCTATTTTCAATCAGTCGTAAATAACTGGGTTAGAAAATGGTCTTTCAAACAAACCTTTTTTAAGTATGAACGAGCCATTAAATTAAATTAATATATTCATAGTTGATTAAATAAAATGTAATAACAGACCTTTACAGGTCACTGTAACACCTGGAGCTCATAATGCCTCAATCCCAAAAAGTGAAATGAGTAAAATAGGAAGGATGCGTCCAAGTTTTGATTGCTTATATTTATAAGCAGTCTTATTTAAGCAAAGTAAGTAAAATCAACAAGATGCATACATACACACAGTTAACATTCAGCTTTGTTGCATTATAATGTGAAGGTGTCGATACGTACATTTGATTGACTCACCTAATGTCCCAGGTAGGTAGGGACAGCTTGTCACGTGGTTAAAGTTTTGGGACTGCATCTCTTCTTGGTCGGTCTCTCTGTGGTAGAAGTAGTTGAAGTTGCTAACGATAACTGGCACAGGAAGAGCGATGGTCAGCACACCGGCGATGGCACAAAGTGAGCCGACGATCTTGCCCCATACTCCGACAGGTCTAAATCACCAATGCAAAGCAACTTGTAAGTCAGTGTTTATTGTAAATAAAAAAGAACGACAGTTTCCTCAAATATTTATTTTTAGTTTTTTTTGTTCAATTGAAATTGATTCGTGTTTTTATCTGCAACCTGGCTAACACCGGTTTTAATTAAGATCATATAAAATTTTAAAAAGTCGAACATACTTAAATTCAGACTTTTTGATTCAACGGTTTATTGCATTTAATGTTACTATGTTGATAGCACCTGATAAAAGAATACGTCGTGTTTCCTAATCTAGTTTTTTTAAGGATGTTATAAATTACAAACCATAAATAAAAAGCTTCACATATTATTTATTCTCGGTTTTTCTTTCAGTTTAAGTCAATTTTCCGAATTGATTGAAGAAAGTGTGGACGAGGAAAAGTGTTAACATTAAAAAAAAAATGAAAACAAGTTTTCAAGAAGGACAAATTAAATATAAAAAAATGTGTCTTAAAAGCAACTAAAACGAATGTGAAGAAAATTTTGCTGTATTTAAAAAATATAATTAGTTAATTTGTAATAAAATAAAATAACTTTGGTTCGCTGGAATATATAAATTTAGGTGGGCGCTCAGTGCAAAAACAGAGGTTATGGAAATTTGATTTAATCAACATTATTGAATTTTTTGAAAATGTTGTTAAAACTCATCAATAATTTTAGTGAACATCGTAAAGTTAGTAAAAAATTTTTTTTGCGTTGTAAATAAGAAATGCCCGAATATAATTATATTTAAACCTAGTTTTTAAATAGCAAAAAAAGTCAATAATTCCGATAGTGCAAAACAGTAGGAAGTTGAATAAATTATATTAAAAATTAATGTTCGTGTATTCAATAGAAATTAATAATAAATTGATATAATATTAGGATATCTTAATACATAAATATATGTTTTTAAAATATAATAATAATATATTAAAAACAATAGCATACATTTCTGAAAACATGCAACATGCACTATTTTTTATGATAGTAATGAGGAAATGTTGGTCCAATTTTTTTTATTTTAAAAGTGTAGGGTAATTATATAAAACTTGAATTATATAAATAGAAAAGCAATTTATTTGTGTTTCAGTATTGAGATTTGAGCGCATATTTTTAAGTGTGTTTTCCTAAAAACAATAAATAAAAAAAACCTTTAAATCCAAGGAAATATTTTTAAAAAAAATTGTGAAAATTATTTGAAATTTCATCCAAGAAATATTAAAAAATATTTCTTTAACTTTTGAGTAATTTAATTTCTACTCAAAAACGAAAACAAATGAACTAACGCGGTTGTACTAATCACATATTACCTGCCGATATTCCGCGAGCGTGTTATGCACAAAATAGTTTTACTCAATACAAGAAACATAATTAGACCAATGTTTAGTTATGATTGATAATGTCATATTACAACAGCAAGAGGTTTTGCAAAATGTGTTTTAGACCAAAAATACAAATACACGGTGGTCAGTGCGCAAATTTCGTCAAGTGATTCCAAACCAGGGCTACGGGACACCGAATTCAGTTGATTTTCTTACTAAATAAAAATTATACTAAATACACACCACGGTACTTGGTAAATGACGCAAGTATCTTACTAAATGTGGAACAGATATTCACTATTGTACAAGGATTGTACAACAATAGTAATATGTTCTACAGCACATATTATTTTCCTATTATCTAGAAAAGTCATATGAAATCGAGAAAATAAAGATAAGCCACTTGATGGCTGATTTACAATGCACTGTTTGTTAAATATGTAAGAGTTTGTGTTATGTGTATGATTATTTATTAAATAAAACAAAAGAACGTCAAAAATTCAGTTAAATTATTGAATGTATTCCAAAAAATAAACATTCTCAGTTAATTTTGACAATAGTAAAACTGAATTTTTACTTTGATGGTATAATACAATGAATGCAAATATTGAAAATGCAAAGGCTATCAATAATCGGAGTATAATAGAGAGAAGCACTTAATTCTAAAGTAAGCCGAAGTTTTTGTTTTGTGTCTAAATTAAAAATAACATTTTATTAAAAATTCGAAGATTATGACACAAATAAATAAATACGCCCTTTTCTTATTATCATAATATTAATAATTCATTGATTTGATAAAGGGTAAAAAAAAATTGATCATTGACACATTTATAAAATAACATACACATAGTTAACATGTATGCAAAAATTAGGAAATATATATAATATATTAATCAATTAAAAAAATATATACGAGTATATAGGTACCTAGGAAATTGTTTCAGTTTTTATTGGAAAACTATTAAATTCATTAATTTATTTAACACATGAAATATTTTTAATTATTGAAATATATGCTTGAAATGAGCCTACTTGTTAAGTTCTTAAAAATACAAGTATTATGCACAAGATAAGCATGAACAATAAAAATAAAATATGTCTAAACCACAATATTTAAACATTTGGATTGATTAATAATGAGATAATCAAAGCTAGTGTGGTGTGTTATGAGTTTGGGTAAGAATTATTATCACAAGTGCATCATACGTCATGTCTCCGTAGCCCACAGTGGTCATTGTGACGACGGCCCACCAAAAAGCGTCAGGAATCGACTTGAAGAACGAATTCTCACTGCCGGCTTCAGCGAAGTACACGGCAGATGAAAACAGCACCACACCTACAAGAATAAACCAGACGAATATAGCCTGACGCTGTAAGTACGGGGATGGGTGTTCGAGGGGTCCCGCATGTGGAGGCTGGCGATCCTTCCCCGTCCTTAGAGCGGCCAGACTGCACACGACATTTACACACAATTTAACAACGATTAGTGCTTAGTTGGACAGTGTCAGGTCACATCGGCGAGTTTAAATCCTTCGAGAAGTTTCCACAGTGATATAATACAAACTTTTATAAAATAGAGAGTAGGTTTCATCTAACATTATACATTTTGGATTTTAAAAAGACTTCTGTTATTGTAACTTCTGAACAATTTTCGCTACCCCGATGCCACTTGTATAGGACGAGCGTCAAAATAAGATGCGCGGAAAGAAATACGAGTTAGGAATCAGCCATTGAATTGTCGATAAACAAAACCATCATTGCGTAAAAAGCTGATAAATAATTGAAATCGCTAATGACTAATTTTACATTTAATTGCACTACAGCAAGCTAGGCAGCCCAATGACACTCATAGTTGAGAAAATAATATTTATTTAGTGAGATCTAGTTGAGAATTTAATTCGGAGCCTATGTACGCGAGGCAAGAGGCAGGAGGCTTAGCCATTAGATCTCGGAAGCCGCCATTAAACTTCGGTTCACAATTATCGTTAATCGACAGTTTTTAGAGTTTGTGTCCGCGATATGTGTCTATTTCTCTTTCCGCGCATCTTCTTACGACGGTCGGCCCATTTACACGAGCTCCCTTCGTCCAATGTCCCGCTACAGTAAACCTACAGAAGGGAAAGCGAATGTCACAACACAGAGTTGGTGTCGCGTTGGTGTGTTACCTCATGTCTCCATAGCCCACGGTCGTCATGGTGACCACGGCCCACCAAAATGCGGACGGAATACTTTTGAAGAAACTCAACTCAGAGCCGGCTTCGGCGAAGTATACGGCACTTGAGAATAACACTACGCCTGAAACATTTGCCTCGCAAGCTTCACAAGAATCCTCGATATCGGTTCATGTTAGCTCGTCAAAGAACATACATAAATATACAAGTAATTAAATACAACAATTTAATGTAAAGTAATATATCATACTTTTCCTACATATTTTTGGCTTAAATTCACAATGTAGCTTATTATAAATGGATAAAACACAATTGTATAAAGATTTCTATCTTTCAATTAAATTATAATTTATATTCACTTCATTATAGCAGTATATATTTTATTTGAAATACTCAAATGTTTGCTAAAGGGCCCTTCCAGCATTCAATTAATTGAACATTATGTCAGATTGTCTTTATTGAAAAATAAATCTTTTCAAAAAATATTTTAATTGATGTTGTATAACAACGAGACACTTTTTATAAAAAAACAATCCAAGTTTGAACATTTTCGATAATATTCTGTTTCTGATTTTGTCTTCACTTTTGTATTTTTATGAAATGTTATTTTTCTGTTACAAAAACTTCCATGATTTGCACCCCGCGCACATATTTCAATGAAATCATATTTTTATTGTTGAATAGACTGCTGTTTCTTTGCATTCATCTTCCATTAGAATTCTTACGTTTTCTGATCTCTATGAAATCTGAATATACATTTAATATTTTTACTGGGCGAAAATCCACATCGGAATAGGTATGATAAAACATCGGATTGGAATTTTACTGTTGTATTTATTTGAGTATTTTTCAAATATTCTTCCTCAAAAGAATGTTGGCGTTAGAAAATAGTTCACAGGATATCATAAAGCTGAGTCGAAATGTATAATTTTCTATTTTGGTCGACAAGACGGAGTTCTCTAGTTGATATTTCAGTTTTATTTTATTGGCCTAAGAATTTCAGACCTTCAAATCCAATTCGGACTTTATTGGAACATTAATGAGTGGGATATTTATGACTTTGTAGTTTGTAAACTTTAGCATTAATTTTATCTTTCTACTGGCCTTCTAAATGTGTCGAATAGTAACTTCGAGCATACAGTTGTTCAAAGTGACATGTAACACGTCCATCAAACTTTTGCCGTTTGCTTAAAAGGCGGCATTATTGAGTTTCTCGGTAATTATTATCATATAAAATAATAAAACCAATGTTTGATACCCCTGATCTACTGAAATTGATTTCATTCTATGTACCACCTAGATTAAGCAGAATATCTACAATATTTTATTGTCAAAATTCTCGAACGGTAGCTCAATATAACTCACCTATTGTTAGATTACAGAATACCGGGAATGAATATGCATCACATTTTGATATATTTAGTTTATCTCTGCCTAACTTAAAAAAATAAAGTGACCAACATATTTTTATCAAAAAGAGCAAATCATCTTCAGAAGATTGGGTTGGAATAGTTATAATTTGATTGATTAATGTATTTTGTTATTGTATAATTTCTTTAAAATATGTATGTATTTCAAGTAATTAATAATGTGTACAGTACGAGTATATTAATATTTCATACTCGATTTTTTTTATTTTTAATATTTTTATTTCTAAGCACTCTTTATACCACATATATGTAAATGGCAGAAATGCCGTATATAAATAAATAAATAAATATGGTAATTAAACTGACGCCTAAGAAACTCATTGCAATTCATTTCCATTACTAATTCACAAACTGTCAATGTCAAGCAAGATATTGATTAGGTACATGTTAACTGTAATATCAGCTATGAAAGTTTAAAAGGTACATTTAAAAAATAAATAAATGAATATTGTTGCATTCTTTGCGCATTATTACTCTGAAGTTGTATCAATATCTGCTATTGTTGCCCACATAAAGTAGAAAATTGTTGATTTGCATTAATATAATTAAGTATGCAATTTTAATATTTCGTTCACTCAATCTGAGGTAGGTGCCATATTAAACAGGTACAGTTTTTTTATTTATTTGTATCAGAACTGTTTAACACAAATTATGCCTAAGGACATAAATATATTAATTATCTGTTGTCCTTATTCCAGCTGTGAACATAGGGCCATCGTTGCGTTTACCACTTGTCCCTATCCTGTGTCATGAGTCATCACCGCACATTTTGGCCTGGAGAATTTTCGGTCTTTCGACACTTCTTCAGCTCATGTAAGGCGGGATAACTTTGTACCTAGTATATTTGATAGAATCAACAAGAAAAATAGCTTTTGTAACTCACCTATGAATAGGAAGAAAATAAGCAGTCCCAGTTCACGCATCGAAGCCTTCAGAGTACGTCCCAGGATCTGAAGTCCCTTTGAATGCCTGGACAGCTTGAAGATCCTGAACACCCTGACTAAACGGATGACGCGAAGGATGGCGAGGCTCATGGCCTGGTTGGTCGACTTGTCCTGTGGACTTACAGGAGCCTTGGGTAGGTTCATTGTGTCCTCCTCTTCGGCCACAACGGTAGCGAGGGTGATGAAGTAAGGGATGATGGCAATGATGTCGATGATATTCATTACGTCTCTGAAGAAGTTCAGCTTATTGGGACACGCCAAAAAGCGGACGGCCAGTTCAAACGTGAACCAGATGATGCAGATAGTTTCTATCAAGAAGAACGGGTCTGTTATGTCAGGGACCTCGTCTTCTTCTATTTTTGTGCCGTTGGTCGTAGTGTTAAAGACCTTGTAGTGCTTGAACTCCGGCAGAGTCTCGAGACAGAATATGACTATGGAGAGTAGGATGACAAACACTGATATGATGGCCACAACTCGAGCGGCTTGCGAACTTTCCGGGTACTCGAATAGTAGCCACACCTTCCTCTGGTTCTCGTTAGATGGTAATGGTTTTTCTTCTTCTTTAATGAAGCCTTCATCCTCTCTGAAACAAAAAAGAAAAAAACATGAAGTTAACCTGATAATGCTCGCAAGTCGAAAATGGAACCACTGGATTTGACTTATAATTGACGCAAACGCCTGTCTACAAACATTTGGAGATGCTCAAAGTATTGTTAGTAAAACAAATAACTGACATAAAAGAAATAAATAAAAAAATACTGTTTTTAGGCGTGTGATGAATCTTCAGTGTCAGCTCTTTTAGTTAAGGAAATGTGGATGTTAAAACAAAGGCAGAATAGCGAATGTTACACAATATGTAACGTAGCCATTTAAACCAGCCAATGGCAGGTCATACACCCTTTAAATGCCTTGACTTCTATGTTCCTTTCTCAAAAATGTTTTTCCTCTCAAAAATTTAGTAAGAACTTATCATCAGCTTTTATTTATAAAATAGTAAAAAAAACATTCCATTCATAATCCACCATGTAAAACATTTAATTTGGCTTCGTATTGTAATGGTCAGTACGCTTGTAGACCATGCAAGAGGTTTCGGGTTCGATTCCCAACATGGTTAATATGAAATATTTATTTAAAGGGGTGTTTTTACACAAGCATATTTTATCGTCCCTGGACTGCTACCTGAAGTGTAAGACTGATTATCTTACCTTCACGTAACAAAAAATATTAAGATACGCTGCAATTGGTATACCGATGCAATGGCCTATGCACCATTAGGTGTGGAAAGGAAATGGTGATAATGATTAAGTTTTAAATTTATAAATAATGCGAGTATATGCTGAATTTCAAAGAATTGTTTAATTTTCTCATTACAAGCAAAGAAAATCAACACAATATTAAATAAGACTTGTGACGCATAATAAATAAAAAAATAATGCAGTAGTCAGATAAATACACGCTATCAAAAAAAGTTAATAAACGTTTGATAAAAAGTTACTGAAAAGTTTTGAAGAACTGATTTACGATTTCATGTCACTAAATGATTTCAAATAACCATTTATCTATTTTTCTGCATCTACCGTCTTTTGAAGCGTACCCGTCTCTTCATCAGGGCACCAATTAAACTAACTCGCAAATCCTACTATACCTCTTTACCGTAATAGTTGCACAAAAACATTAAAGGAAAAAAAAAACGAAATTCAAGCAGAAGGTTAAGAAATATATGTTAAATAAAATATATGTGCATTGTAATTATTAGATCACTTATAAGAATATGTTTATGTGATTCAAAATAAATAAAACATGAATAATAACAAAAATATAAAATCAACGTGCTGATATGACACATGCTTTCAGTAGCGAAACACTAACGCATACTGATTAAAATGTTTCATTTTGGGGGAAAGAGTTAAAAAAAAGGAGAAGGAGGAAGGGAGGAGAATAAGTGTACTAGGTACAATGGAACATCGTTACGTGAGATTTGAAAATATAATGTCCCTTTAATCAATAACTAAATAACCTTTCAATATTGCCCATTATACGGTGTTTCATTGAAATGGTAACCTAATACCCAGTAAACCCATGCCCCTCCCTTCCTCCCCTCACCTTTTTTAAAACTGATTCTCTTACAACAACAATCATTTTCATAAATTATAATTAATGCACGTAAGTGATAGCCACTAAAAGCATTTGTCGTATCAGAACGTACGTTGTATATTTTGTGCCACTACTATGGTGTTTAAAGGGATTTGAATGCTAGTTTGATTGGCGTCCTGACGAAGAGACCGGTACGTTTGGATGACACAGAAAAGTTGCGAAGTGGTTGTAAAATATTATTAAATAAAACGTTTGATCACAAAGCTAATGCTTTAAACATCAAAATGTAATTTACCTACTTTTTTACTAGTAGATAACGTTTCTTGAAATTTAGACTAAATTGAGGTACATTGGTACTTATATAAAGAGAAATTTTAATGGTTTTTGAATTAAATATATATGTTCTTATGATTTTAAAAACATGAATTATTTTGGGTTTAAAAAATAAGTACAACCATTTCAAATCACACAAGTTGGTGAAAAAATGTTTTTAATTTGTGGCGGCGTTAGTGCTATATTTAAATGTCTTTTGATTTCCAATTTTCACAATTTATTAATTTTTTTTTTGAAGTTTTTAATCTTCCAATTGTTAAATAAAACATTAAGAAAAAAAAATCAGGTTGCACAAAACATCCTCAGGAAGGTTTATTCAGTAATTGCCAAAAAATAAATAAAGTTCTTCAGTACATTTGCCAAATTAATCCTGTTGCATTTATTTAATCGTGCAGGGTATAGTTTATTTACATTCTACATTCTACATTTTATCTTATACTCACTCAAAGCTAGGTCAAAGAAACTTTACCTATTTGCTTTCCTTCCATACTTATATTTGCTTGTTATATATCTTTATATTTAGATGTTTTTTCTTTACATATTTTAACATTATTTTATTTAGTACTCATTGTTATTTGGCACATTATTTATTACTTTAATTTCTTACAATGGGTGAGTTGATAGAAACCATGTTCAAGTAATCATTTCAACTGTGTTTTTGTATTATTTTCTATTGACTCCAATGAGACTTTTATTTTGAATATTTGATTATGTATGTAACTAAATTTGCATAATTTATATTTCAATATTTTTATCAGATCATTTTTTTATGACATTTTCTTTGGAATTTGATTATTCATTAAATATAGTTTGTTTTTCAGGATTGTAACTCTATTGCAAAATATGTTATTATAATTTTACAATGTATTTTTTATAGTTAACTAGCTGAACCCGGCCACGCTTCACTAAGGCTTTGTCTTATATTAATTATCAGGGGTGTAAATAAAAATAGTCTAGCAACTATGCATTTACCGAGAAAGAACATTGCTTAATTGAATGTCTTTTTTTGCGTTGCTGTGCCTATGCTATGGAATTTGAGGAAAGAAAATTGAAACTTTCGAAAAAAATTATAAAATGGATGCACTGTGTAGAATTGTCATTCAGTACTTATTAATTACAAAAAAATATGAGTCAATTCAATACGCATAGCATGTTCCAATTCTGCTAAAATGTTATGTTTGGTAAAAATTTTGAGTCAATCAATTGATTACTTTCCGAGATAAATAATAATGAAATAAATATGACTGTGTCGTAAAAGTGTGTAAAAACGGTCCGGATAAAAAGAAAAAAACTTTTCATAGATATCTACGAGTAGGTGCCAAAGTATTTAATTATGATTGAATTCCAAAACATAAAATGATAAAATTTTCAAATATAGAATTCTTTTGCAATTGTCAAACTCTGGACAACTAACCGTCAGTGGTGCATTCTGTGTAAGAATCCGTTTTTCAAAAATGTATAAAATACTCGTATCAGTTGAAATTACTTAAGCTTTACTAAAAATCGATTAAAATAAGTTAACATGTAGAAATCAAGAAATCGTAAGGAAATTAATCGATTTGGTATCCATTAAACATAATTTATGTTGGTAAACGTTCAAATAAAATAAAAATTGATGCACAAAAAATACAACATTCTCTGTTTTTTATGGAATATGCATTTTAGTTGAATGCAACTCTGGAAGATAGATAAAAAACACATTTTCGCTCATAACATAACTATTCTGATAAACACATTGAAAATATTATTATTCACAAACCTAAGTCCCGTGAATTGGGTTATTTTACAAAAAACCGCAAACAAATCGGTCCGCTAGTTATCGAGTCTATAAAAGACAAACTTTCATTAACTTATTTTTATATTTAAAGATTTGTTATGGCTTAACACCGGCACAGTCTAAAAAGCTTTAAAAAATTCATGAATATGTGAACGATTGTCATTTTGAATAATTAAATGTTCTAATTATAAATATTTTACCTATAAATAAAATGTTTTTTGCAATAATAAATGTTTTCTATCACACTATTTAAATAATGCGTATCAAACGTACAGCCAAGTACAAAAGATAAAAACATATAGAATGTTTCCAATGAGCTTTATATAAAACCAAGATGGTTGATAATATTCCTAGAAACGCATCATTATTCACTACTTGATCTGTTGGATATCAAGTCTCCATAGACCTTGTTAGAGCAATAGTAAAACGTTATAATAATATCTAATATAATAAAATAAGGGTAAAAATACACTTATCTTTAGTACACATCTTGACGTGGCTCTAGAAAAGTGATATTATAAGTTTTCTCAAAAATGGTTGAAGATATAGTAAAATGTAAGTATTATTTAAAAAAAAAATGAATAACACATTTAATTCACAGGCGATTTCTAAGCCTTTCGAAAAGAAAACTGGCTTTATTTTATTTTTACGTGAAATCGCCTTTAAAATTACATTTATATGCTCTAAAGGCTTGTTTTAAACACATACAATAAATTAAAAAAGTAAAAGAGAAAATAAATTTATTTTAAAATGTTTCTTAAGAAGTATTTTTGATTTAGATAACTTTATAAAATTTCCCAAAGAGTTTTGGAAAAGCTAATCTACGACCAAACATTATAACAATATTATTTTATTGGTGATTTTACACTTTTACTTTGAATGATTCTGTACAAAAGTAGGATAAAATAATGTAGTGGAGATCGAAGCACTCGGATAAACATTATCAGGTTGCCAACACTAAAACGTTCTTTTCAGTTATAAAACCTGATACGAACCTAACTTCACTCTGTACGAGGTTCTAAATGACACTTGAAAAGACATTGCTCGCTGCATTTATTTTCTTCTCCATCTTTCGTTTCACCTGCACGCAGAGCTCTTAGCCATTTTAAAATATATTATTGTGAATTTATTTTGATAAATTGAATGGTGATAAAGTGTGTTACTTATAGTTATAAATATTTCAAATCTAATCCGTGTTAATCTTTATGTAGCGGAGAGCGAATTTTCATGTTGCTAAGATGGGAACGCCCTTTTCTCACGTTTTTCTCACATTTTTTTATCACGGCGGGGTCACCATTTATATTTTATCGATTTGCGACTGCGGATTATTATAAAGTTCAAAGTCAAAAAATTACACGAACATCACACACATTTTCTGGATCAACTAAGGAAATATTATTTTTTTACTTTAATATTACTTCTCGAATGTTATTTTTTGATTGTAGGTAGGTACTCTTAATCCTTGTGGTAATTGATTCAATTGTTTAAAATATATGTGTTGCAAGGATTAAGTACCAAATTTTGTTAACTTTACATGTCCTATGAAAGTTTATGTAGATTGATAAAGAATAAAATATATAAAAAGAAATTACGATAACAATCGCTCCCCATCAGCTTTTTCTGTGCCTATAAGGGGATTTGAACATTTGACAATCATGAATTCGTTTGTTTATTAAAACAATAATATATTTATATAATAATAACTATGCATGTTCTTAAATGCTCATTCAAACACTTTTGCTCTTTAAAATTTTAGAAAAAAATTATTCGTGAAGGTACATTTAAAATTATCATTTTTATCTATTTATATGTATAAAAGGTAATGTTAAAATGTGTGTCTTCAATGTAATAATATACTAATTAACTATTGTACTGATTTAAGTGCATTTTTTTCCAAAACAAAAAGCTTTGCCCTAAATATTTTGATAGCTAAAATCTTCAATATTATCAGTAGAATAAAAAGTGGGAACCAATATTTTTATTTATCAATCCACCAGGTGTACACTCGACGAGAATGCAAACACTAAAAAAATTTTTTTTTTTTACGCCTCCACTTGTTTGCGAGTGATTTTGGGCACTAAAAAAAAAAAAATAAAAAATAAAAAAATTGGGTTGATATTATTTTTTTGCATATAAAAAACTTTTTATTTTCATGATTACAAACATCATTCTTTTTTATGGATCCCAATCATATTCTTTCCACAAATTCCATATTATTTCTACCAATCATTTATTTTCACTGGAAAATAGATAACACTAAAATAGTTTTAACTGACATTTAATACATTTTTGAAAATGGCATTCCTGAATCAAGTGTTCCCCTGTTTTTGAGAAAAGAAGAGTTTGACATTTGCATAAATTTTTTTAAATTTTAAATGAATTTTTTTAAGTTTTGGATTTCAATCAGAAACAAGTACCTAGGTACCAATGAAAAGTTACATCATCTTTGTTATGTTTATCTGAATGCTTTTTACACGCTTTCATGACACAGTCAGGCATTTTGGTTTCAAGTCAAATGTCAAGCTCACACCAAACCCCAGCTTGTGGTTAAAGAACGACCAAATATGCGTTGGGCATGACTGAACAATAAGGCATGAGTCAAGTGTCATTATTTTAGAGTGCTTGGGTTGAATCTGAGTATTAATAGGGCAATTAAGGATATTAATATGGTTATATAAAAGTAAAATTTAACGTTAACTTAACTTACAAACTTAACTTTAACAAATTTTCGACGGTGTTCATTTAATCTATAAATACGTGTATGTACTCACATTTAGCATTTGTAAAGCATTGACGGGTTCATTTTGTAAGACATAAAAGACCAGTGATACTTGTCGTTTAAGTAGTATTTAAATATGTAGATGAGAAGTCTCATTTGCACTTCGTTCATGCAAACATATATAGTTTAGATATCAGCTAGTTTTCGATTTTTATTGAAAAGGCAAAAACTTCAAAACCACCTGGTAAAAGACCTTTATTATGTCCAGTATTTTCAAGATCTATGTTATTTCAGCATACATGCGTTTAAAATGCTTCTTAAAAAAATATAATGAATATAAAAAGATAATGAAAAAAAGACACAAAATAAGTAGGTAAAAATAGACATGTTAAGAAATTTAAGAACGACGTAAAAAATCAATGAAAAAAAATGAAGGCAAAAATAATTTACCCGTAATCATTTATACTAACTAGATCAACTTCATTACATACCGAATTACTGTTTCTTGGATCCGGTCAGAAGTATTGTTACCATTCTACCCCTGTCCGCATGCAATGGTGCATAGTGCACTGCACTGACGCTTCAATTGCAGCGTATCTAGATAATTTTAATGCACGGAAAATAAGGTGATTGACCGCAGAACAACATTTTAAATCAATATTTTATACCTTCCCAAAAATCGAACCGGGGACCTTAAGCGTGGTAGGCGAACGCGCTAACTACTATTAATACAAGGTGGATGTATCCCCACTCAATTATCTTTTTCGAGTTTTTTTCTTGAGAGCAGCCATCAAGTTGAAAGCACTCGCCCAGGATTCTGGTTCTATTTCACACACATAACTGTAGTCTTAATTCACCTGGATGCAGAGGGTATTAATATTTTTCTGTTGTTCTGTGTGATACAACAACTCTCATCCATGAAATCAACTCGATGTAACTTCGTGATATATTACATTATATAGATTACTTTAATACATAACTCATCATCACTGGGCATAACCTGTGTTGAGGCAAACATTTACATTATGTTCTAGATACTGTAGTCGATATTCATAATAATATATGTGCATACATACACGATAACTGTATGAAAAAACTAAAAGATTTAAGAAAGGGAGCAAAAATGAGTGGTCTGTTAACTGTCTTCTGTATGCGGATGATGCCGTGCTTCTTGCTAGCAGCAAAGAAGACCTTCAATTCTTGGTAACAAAAGTCTACGATGTATGCAAGAAAAGCGATTTGCTTATGAATGATGATAAATCGAAAGTGATGGTTTTTGAAAGGGATGAAAATATAACTCAATGTGAGATCAGCGTGAACGGAGATATTCTGAATCAGGTAGAAGAATTAGACGGAAAGGCCGAGAAAGATATTGAATGAGGGTGAGTGCCGGGAACAGGGTGAACGGGCACTAAAATCTAATTTGGCAAATAAATGTTTATTGCAGGAGGCTAAACTAGCAGTTCACAACGGAGTTCTAGTGCCAACTCTAATGTATGGGAGCGAAGTATGGAATTGGAAAAAATGATGATGAAAGTAGGTTGAATGCTGTCAAAATGCGATCCCTCAGGCGAAAGTGTGGTAAAACGATATATGATAGGTGCACAAATGTCGAGATCCGTGAAGTGTGTAAGGCTGAGACATGCATTATTGACAGAATCAAGAAAGGGGTGATGCGTTGGTTTGGACATGTAGAGCGAATGGACAGCGAAAGAACGGCTAAAAGGATCTACGATGCAAATGTTGATGGATGCAGAAAACGAGGAAGACCGAGAAAGACATGGCACGATCAAGTCTATCAAATACTTGAAGATGAACATGTCAAAAGTAGGAATAATCGGCGTGCGTGCATGAGAAGATGTATGAATGTAGAGGAAGCGAGGTCTGTATGCCAAGATAGAGTATTATGGCGTTCTATTCTCTCTGCCTACCCCTACTGGTAAACGGCGTTATGGTTTGTTTGTTTGTTTGTTTGTTTGTTTGTTTGTTTGTTTGTTTGTTTGTTTGTTTGTTTGTTAAAATCGTTAAAGTAGTAATAGTTGTAATATAAAACAGATATTGAGTCTAGAAGCATGCCACGAAAAACATGTTTTAAAAAAATATGTATTTAGGTTAATTATAAATTCTTACAAACATGCATTTAACAAAAAAAAATATTTAAAAAAAATCATATTCTATTGTTAATGATAATATTTTAAACATATTTTGTAGAGGTGGTCAAAGTCTTTTGTTAAGTTTTGTCTGGTAGTTGATCAAATAATTTCAATCCCAGGTTTATTTGTCTCGACTTTCCTCATCTCGTTAAAAAAAGGTGTATAAAATATTGTTCTGATATTCCTGTATTGTGTCCATATTTACCACAATATTTATTTGTTATTTATTTTCGTTTACTTTATTTTTCTCGGTAAACTATTATGGCTGAGTACTGGCACGGTCAAAAAAGCCACAATAAGTTCATGAATATTAGTCAACCGTAAATTTGAAATTAAATAAATAATGTTTTAGTCTACAACTATACCAGCGGCTAATTTATTAATACATTTTAAGGATTCTAGTTGAAAGAATTCATTTACGGGAATCTAGGCATTTTCTGGGCTTATGACCTGTCATTGGCTGGTTTGAGTGGCCACTGTACAAACTGTGTAAAATTCACCATTTGCCTATGTTAGAAAATCCACATTTCCTAAACTCCTCCATCTGTTGACTTTTGGATACATTGTTGAATTAACTACTTGATAAAAAATTGGAAAATTGTTTTCAGGCGTTACCTTGTAGGTGAATTGGTTCAGCCGGATGAATTTCACCCACATGGTAAAGGTTTCAGCTCTTTTACTTCACAAAAGTCAACAGATGGTGGAGTTGAGGAAATGTGCATGTTCAAATATAGGCAGAATGGTGAATGTTACACAGTGTGTAATGTGATAACAGGTCATAAACCCTGTAAATACCTAGATTCTCATATTTCCCTCTCAAAAATGTTTAACCTCTCTGTTGCAATAAATTTTAATATGAACCACTCCCTAGGGAGAAAATCTAGCCAGTCTGCAAGCATTTGGGCATACTCAAAATATTGTTGAGTTCAGTTACATTTCATTGTTAAGTTTGTTTAAACAGTCCTTTTGTTGCTGTTAGATAAAGGAAATCACATGTTTATGTCATTTTGATATCCAGTTCCCCATAGTAGTTGCATATTATTTATTTTAGTTTTTACAGAGACTTCTTTCATCCGTTTTTTATTTTTAAAAAAGACTCGATAATGTTGGTCGTAATGAACATTGCTTATAAATTGTTGATATGCATTTTCCATGTCAATTTTCTGTCTATTGTAAGTCTAAGTATTTAACATGTGTAATTTCAGTTAGTCGTTCGTCATTTATCTAAGCATCTTTTTTATGTCATTTTTTTCCATATTCAAAATGGATAAATATTACATTTTAATTCATTAAGTGTAAGCAAGTTTATTCCAAGATGTATTGGAATTATCAAAGGACTATCTAATAATACAAGTGATTTTTTTCTGCTTAAATTTTCAGCAACAGCGAGCGAATCCCTATTGTTATAAGGTTCTGTCCGCGCGCGTTCACACAAGGGCAATGCGGCCACGCGCGGTGGTGGGGTTAGTCATTGTTTTGCGAAGAAAGCCTGCCCGTGACAATGTCTCGAAAATATTCTGTCCTGCAAATCGTTGTTTACACGTGGATAATGGTCAAGTCCTGGGGCAGAACAATATTGTATTGTCCACATGAAAACGGCCTTTAAATGTTTGAAATATCGCATTTTGACAATACTCAACATTCGCTTTGCTTTGTTATTGACGGTCTGGATGTGCCGACTGCGCAAATAATCACAAATCACTGCCACATATTTCTTCTACGCACCCACAGTTTACCCTGAAGATAGCCCCTGCAATGGTAGCCGAAACGTCGGAAAGAATCTAACTTATACAGAATCACTCAAAAAGATACACATTGGTCAGGATATGTTCAATATTTTTTTTTCGGCATAATAAACGTCGCTGTAATTACAATTATGATTAATAATTTTTACTATAAAAACTTAGTGTTTAAATCATTAACTTTGTGGTCAACAATTTTAACTAGTGTTTGTTAATATCAGTACATAACCACTTGCCAATTTTTAAATATATCGGTTTAGAGACGTACCCGTCTCTTCGTCAGGACACTCTCTAAGTCAACATGCAAATACTAAAATACGCGCCCACCTTCACCATCACTAAGTATTTATATAGTATTTTAAAAAATTCATAAATATATAAATAAAAATACATTTTGAGAATTTGCTAATCATTTTATAACTTCAAATAACGATTTAGATAAGTAGAACTTTTAAATTTAAAAAATGAAAAAGGACTTAAATGAAATGATATGGAAATTTACACATTAAAAAAACATTAAAAATTGATATTCCCTTAGTAAAAAATCAAATAACTTTTCAGTATAGCCCACTTTTTTAATAAAATAATAACCAATTGGGTAACCCTACCTCCCCCCCCTTCTCTCACAACTCCTTACCAATTCTTCTTTATAAGATTAAATATTTTTTATTTAAGCTTAATGCATGTTTAGACATGGTGGTGTTTGCATCTCTATAAATCTGCATGCGATTTGTGTATTTTTGGAAACACTATAAATATACTACGGTGATGGTGAAGGTGGAGGCGTATTTTAGTATTTGCATGTTGATGTAGTGAGTGTCCTGACGAAGAGACGGGTACGTCTCGAAACAGGTAGACTTAAAAAGTCGGTAAGTGGTTATCAAACTCTAATCCTCGCCTGATGATCGTGCACTTTATCGATAAAAAATCATTCGGTGCATTTCGTTCATGTGTGACAGAAAAATAAGGTGATCAGTCTTACACTTAACTTGTCAATCCAGGGATAGTGAAATATTGCAATGTTAAAATACTTGACAAAAAATATTTTCCATCAACACTCCCAGGATCATAAGCATGGTAAGCAAACACGCCGACCACTACATAACGAGCGGAATCTTCCCCTCTCAATTTTCTTTTTTAAGATTTTTACCTGAGAGTAGCTACCACAAGTTACAGAAAAAAGGTTGTAATAATAATTGATTATCTAGTAATTTACAGACATACATATAAATCAAAGGCTTTAATGCTTTTAAATGAGGGTAGTCAAATTTACAAATTTAAAAATTATTATTCTTAACCTGGGTGGAAACTCATTTTCATTAAGCATTCAATTAATAGAATAGTAACAAATTACAACAGAGATGGAGAATACACTAAAGAAGGGAATATGGAAGACTAGGCGTTTACAGGGCTTGTGACCTGTCATTGGCCGTCATTGGTTAAGTGGCCGTATTACACACTGTGTTACATTCACAATTTTGTTTAAACATCCATATTTCCTGAATTCTTCCGTTTGTTGATTTTAGTGAAGTAAAAGAGATGAAACCTTTATTGTTGTGAAGGGATTCATCTGACCCAATTATTTCACATACTAGGCAACGCCAGAAACTAATTTACCAATTTTTTCATGACCCAGTTGGTTTGATTACAAATTTTGATTTTGTCTGAATGTCCAATTGCATGTCTATACACCCTTATTTGAGGTATTCTCCATCCCTGTTGTAATTTGTAAATGTAAATGATTCCCGAGGGGGTGAAATCCAGTCTTTTATCTACAAACATTTCGACAAACTCAAATGTTGTAAAAGAAGAGTGCTGGTTTTTAATTTTTAAAACGCAGTTTTATTAGATTGTTTTGTTTTCAACAACATATTACATGAATTTGTAAAATATTTTCTGAAAATGAAAACATTTAGGATGACTGGTTTTTCTAAAACTAGTAAGGTAATATCGGGTTTTCATTAAGACTAAGTTTTCTCCAATTACGGTGAGTTATAAGTTTTCAGTTTCATATTTCATTAACATTGTTTAAAACTTACTAATATATTGAACGCAGCTGAATATTGTTGGAAAACAAAGTTAGTGGTTGCCAGTATTGGGTGTTGCAGAGTAAATTAATAATTATTGTCTTACATCAAAAACTCTCACTGCTCAATAAGAGCGTTCATCATCCGAATTCGGATACTAATAGATAAAAAAATATAAAATTGTCCATTTAAAAAATTGAAGACGAATTAAATGAAAAAGAACAATACGGATTGGAAACATATGTATCACTGCTTTCAAATTTGCTTGTAAAAATGCAGCTTTAGAAATTAAAATGTTTAAATAAATTCACTTATTAGTATTGATACAAAGAACTTTGATGGCTATGATACATATTTTGCTTTGAGGTGTATTGCGATTCTCGCTTTTAAAGGAAAAAAAAATTATCCGGCTTCTATCAAAACAAATATGAGTTTCCCGTGTACATATGACGTACAAGGTTCTCATGTTCAGCTGCATTTGACGTTTCAGCAAACCAGTATTTTATATTACGATCCACTTCAAAGGATATAATATTATATTTAAAATGTCGATTTTTGTAAAGGTTTCACAGAACTGCAGTATTTTAATGTTTTATATGAAATTATTTCATCGAATTATGAATAAAGAGATGCCCTCAAACCGAAGCATATTGTATTTCAAAAAACGAATCCGGATGAAACACGAAATTCTTGGAAATAACAAGGCTTTGATGAATTTATGAAGGCATTCGGCAGATAAACGGCAAAAAATAGGATTCATTTTGCTTGGTTGCATAAATGCACTATAAAATAGCCGTATTGAAACAAAGGAGTTCTATTGCCAACTCTAATGTATGGGAGCGAAGTATGGAATTGAAAAAATGATAATGAAAGTAGGTTAAATGCTGTTGAAATGCGATCCCTCAGGCAAATGTGTGGTAAAATGATGTATGATAGGTGCACAAATGTCAAGATCTGTGAAGTGTGTAAGGCTGAGACATGCATTATTGACAGAATCAAGAAAGGGGTGCTGCGTTCCTTTGGACCTGTAGAGCGAATGGACAGCGAAAGAACGGCCAAAAGGATCTACGATGCAAATGTTGATGGATGCAGAAAACGAGAAAGACCGAGAAAGACATGGTACGATCAAATCCATCACATACTTGAAGATGGACATGTCAAAAGTAGGAATAATCGGCGTGCGTGCATGAGAAGATGTATGGATGTGGAGGAAGCGAGGTCTGTATGCCAAGATAGAGTGTTATGGCGTTCTATCCTCTCTGCCTATCCCTATGGGGAAACGGCGTGATGGTTTGTTTGTTTGTTGTTTTTTTGTATTCAAACAAATTTTGACAATATTTATTTAAAATATAAATTTTAATTCATAAAGTACTTGTTAACTTTCATAATAAAAACAATATGACGTTATTAAAAGGAATACAAATAAAGCCATAAAAAATATTTTCGGGATTCGGTGGATGAAAATTAAATATGAAATATAAAAACGGAATCAAATTTATCCCCTTTCATTCACAGTTTACTTAAGAATGATAAAAATGACACGCCTAGTCGCCGCAGTTGTTCTATATCACGAACCGTTGAGGTCAAACTCCTAAAACTACCCGTTAAAGAAATAATATCGACTTCTAATTTCAGTGACACGGTTTTTTTATCAGAGTTATTTAATGTTCCTAATTTAAAAAAATTAACACTTCGTTATTTTTTTTTTCTTTTGTCGCTTCTAGTATAACACAAAACACTGTATTTACACTTTAATTATACAGTGCTAAAAAAAATATCAGCAAAAGGTGCTGTAACGCCGTGCAACCTTAATAAGAATACGAGGTATTTTGAAATACAGTTATGAATTTAAACACAAAATTTAAGACATAAGAATAATATATTTTGCTTATTAAAAAAAATATCACAAAGTTAAGACCTTTTATGGAATAATACGACTTCATTACTTTAATAAAATAAGAATTATCAAGTCTTGTATTCTATTGACTCATTTGACATTATATCCATTAGGGTAAAATGAAAGCGATGAGATAAGTATAACAACTTTATGATGACAAATTATTTGAATATCACTTTGTTGATCCGGAATATAAAAAAAAGAGTTTTGCACACTTACAATACTGAAAAAAATGGGTGATTAAAATGTCAATTGTCTTTTGTATGCTGATGATGCCATGCTTCTTGCTAACAACAGAGAGGAACTGCAATTCTTAGTAACAAAGGTCTACGATTTATGCAAGGGAAGCGATTTGCTGATAAATGTCGATAAATGGTATGTGATAGTTTTTGAAAAAAATAAAAGTATGACTAAATGTGTAATCACTGTGAATGGAAATATACTAAAACAAGAAGAGGGAATTGTAAATCTGGAAAGTTTATTTACTAGGGATGGAATGACTGAGAAAAATATTAAAAGGATTGTAAGTGCCGGAAACAGAGTGAACGGTGGACTTAAATCAACCTTGGCAAATAAATGTTTGTCACAAGAGGCAAACTCAGCAATTCACAATGGAGTCCTGGTCTCGACCCTGATGTATGGGAGCGAGGTATGGACTTGGAAAAACAGGGATGAAAGTAGGCTGAATGCTGTCAAAATACGATCTCTCAGGCGAATGTGTGGTAAACCTTTGTACGACAGATGCACAAATGTCGAGATCCGTACATTATGTAAAGCTGAGATAAGCATTATCGACAAAATCAAGAAAGGAGCTCTGTGCTGGTTTGGACGTGTAGAGCGAATGTATGAATATAGAGTAGGTGAGATCTATATGCAAAGATACAGTGATGTGGCGTTCTGTCTTCTCTGCTTATCCTTATGAAATGGTTTGTTTTATGAGAGTTTTTGTACAATACGAGAAACTATGAGCTGGTCATTCCCCGAATCACAAATGAGTTCGGAGAACGAACATTAAATTGCGTCATTCCAAGGTTGTTTAATGATTTTACACAAACCATCATTAACATGGAAGATCTTCAGTATAAAAAAAAAAAATACCTGCTTTTTACTTTGTAGTGACTGTTAGAAGGTAATAAATACACATACAAAATATACAAGTGTGTAAAATAAACCAGTCCAAAAAAGTTGTGTCCTATCGAAAGAAAAGTCTCTAGACTAAATGGGAAAATATGTTACCAAAAATACCAAATAAACGCCGCGCCGCTTTGCAGCACTGAAACTGAAATAACTTGATAATCATCATATCCTTATCCGCACCTGATGGCGCATAGGGCATTGCATTAGTATATCTAAAGCAGCGTGTTTTAATAATTTGTTAAACAAATTGTAATCGGGTTGTGGTTTCGTGGCTGTTGAAGGTTCGAATCTTATTCTATCACAACGTGATTTACATTTTCTAATAGTGAGCTATTTACAACTCGTTGAAAATGGTCACAAAAATTGAAAATTTGGTTAACAATAAAAACGCTAATATTTTTTTAAAATTATTTTTAAGAAAAGGAAATATAATTAGTCTTTCGCTTTGGCTGCCATTCAGGGACAATGCATTACAGTGCAAAACCACTTTTGTAACAAACATGTCTAATGTGTCTTCATATAAAAAAAAATATTTTACGTAAAATGCTGCAATTGGTATAAAAAATACAGTGCGACAAAAATACAGGCGCAGGTGCAAATGAGCCTAATAGTTTATGGAATATATTTTAACATAGAATATACTAGTTTATGGAATATATTTTAATGATAGCTATTAATATGAAGAGCTGTAAGTCTGACAAATAAATCAAGGGAATGAAAATAAAAAAAATCACAACGCTAAATCATATTAGATAGATAATACGCAAATTGAACGACTTCACTTGAAAATCGGGCTCGTTTAACTAAAAGTTAACGTCTGTGATTATTTTAGGCGCGGGTGTATTTTGTTAGGCTCTTGGTCGCCTAAATATAGAGCGACAACATGACCTAAATGTTGGCCACGTATTGTATGCAAGGTACACCGACGTGTCACGTGAGCCGGTTACTTGTGTTTTGTTACTTGCGTTACGCCGGCGCTGGCGTTGTTCTGATGAGTGAAGCGTGATTGGCTTCGTTTTTTGCCCAACCGGAGGGGGAAAAACGCTAACGATTAACCAAATAAAGACGTCGCCAATAAACAACTCGTAATGAAAAACTAACAAAATTTGGAACTTTGATAAAAATGTTGCTGACACGAATGTGAAAATAACGATTCATTTATTTATAAACGCTCAAAGACGTTTTATACAAAAACATTTTCATTCATTTACAGTGACCGACCGAACCATGATTTACTGCTGCAACCTAAACTGAAACTGAAACCGAAACCTTTTCAAATATGGGGAGCAGGATATCAAAATTACATAAACAGACTACAAAGACAACAAAATAAAATATTCAAGTTAGTATATAACCTTCCCTATTTAACTGCAACTAGAGAACTTTTTAAACAAACTAAGCAATAAAATATAACTGAACTCTTTCAACTAGAATCATTAAAATTTATCCATAAATTAGCCACTAATGTATGTAATTGTAGACGAAGAACTAAAACTTGTAAAAAATTGTAGTCAACATGAACATAATAGGAGAATATCAGACAAATACCATGTACAACTTTCTAAAACAATACAAGGACAATCAAGACTAATGAACCAGGGACTGATATTATACAATAAACTACCAGACAAAACCAAACAAAAGAGTCAGACAAACTTTTCAAAAGACGTAAAAAAAATTATTTTGAACAACAGAGAATGAATGAAAAATGTATATATTATTTTATGTAAAATGAATGTAATAATCAATAATAAATAATAAATTTTCAAATAAAAAATATAAAAAAAAGGTAAAATTCACATATAAAGGCCTAAAATTAGGCGTTTTTGTTGTTAAACCCCAAGAGTTCATTAAAACAAGTGTTAAATAACATTCAAAAATCAAATAAAAGAAACAAATTAAATAAGTAAATTAAACTAATTTAAGCGCTTTTTGGTCTGTTTTTATGTTATACATTTAAATTATTTAGCTATTCTTTAATGTATACCATAGGAAACCAAAAGAAATAAAAAAATACAAGTCGCGCCGCTGAGTAATTAACCATTAGAAGCACCCGACTAAAACCAAACGTAATCCGACACATCCCGACCGCAAGTTTCAAAGTATCGGCCGATTTTTGTCCAAAACCAAAATCGCGGCCGAAACTTCGCTTAGTCACTATTAATTAAAAAACAAACGAAATAAATTAGAAATGCACATTTTTAGAGATTTAAAAATAAAACTTCATAGTTTCATGATGTTGATAAAGAATGCTTTCGTTTAAGTGGACAATATTGCCAGGAGGTCCATAACAGTGTTAACTTACAGCACAGAACACCCTGGTCTGATATTTGTTCTGATCAATTAGAGATTTCACACTAATTTACTATGAATGCAGGAGGAGTGGGGAAACAATGATTAAATTCTAAAAAAGTAAAAATATAAATACTAAATAAAAAGTGCATAAAAGGGAGAAGACATTGTATTGCTCTAATTTTACTTTCCTTCCTCTCTCTCTGCTTCCATGAACATTTATATTTCTTAGTAAAAAATCACAACCAACAATAATTAATTTGATGCAGGTAGTAGATGTACATGTGAATAAGTATAAATTAAGAGATGAAATCAAATGTTGAAATTAAAATCAAAAGTAAAAGTTAAAATTAAAATTAAACGTTTAAATCAAAATTAAAATTAAAAATTTAAATTAGAGGTTAAAATTAGAAGTCAAAATTTGTAATTAAAATTAAAAAGTTAAAATTGAAGGATAAAATTAAAAGTCAAATTAAAAGTTTAAAGTCAAGCAGGAGATAAATTTAATATGTCCTTAACAGATTTGATAAAAATATGGTATT
The DNA here is from genome assembly GCF_059751315.1 of Micrasema longulum. NCBI lineage: Eukaryota > Metazoa > Arthropoda > Insecta > Trichoptera > Brachycentridae > Micrasema > Micrasema longulum. The sequence continues at coordinate 44,215 of NW_028277674.1, forward strand.
TACAATGTTATATGTCGATGTCACTAAAACTGTCCTTATAGGTAATCTGTATTCTTCGAAGAATGCTATTTTTCATGGAATTAGTCATTGAGTTAGGAATGTCGAAGAGTCCAGATTGACGAGTTCTACGGACCGGGACTCGATATAAAATACCTCTAACAATTTCTGGGTTATCAATTAGATTATTAACAATTTTGTAGAGAAAGCTCATATCCAACATGGTACGCCGAGTTGCGAGATTTTGAACCTTGTGAAAATTAGCGGACTTAGTCCTACTTGAAAATGAAACATTATTTTTGGAATCTAATTGTCTAAGAAAATAGTTTTCAATATGTTCAATACGATTTTTGTAAGTATTGTATTGAAGATTCCAATTCGGCGAACCAAACTCTAGGACAATACGTACATATGAAAAAAAAAGTTAACTTAATCCGGCAGTTCTTGTGAAAGGTTTGGTTGATCGTATGACAAACCCTAACATTTTGTAAGCTTTTTCTACAGAATTAGTAGAAAAAATGCCCACAAAATGTCTGATTAGATACGAATGGAGAATACAATTTAAAATGCAAGAACTGTGGAGGCCCTCATGAAGGTCAAAGTGTTAGGTCACTAAAAATTAGGCTTTAAGAACTCCAGACTCATTTACCATATATGGATAAAAAATGATAAATCGAATTTCACATCTCGAAAAATATTGATGTTTTTTTATTATATTTCTTGAAAGAAAACCTACATTTAGCGATAATGTCATACATGCCCAGTCAGCCATCATTTATCTCACAAATCGTCAGTTTTTCATTCAATGATATAAATATTAGTTATTAATATGCCAATGTCTAATGATAATTATAAAAAAATAAACAGCATAAAATAATAAATTTAAAGTAATAAAAAAAATCTAATCGCCTAATTATTGATTAAAAAACAAAAAGGAAGTTTGGTCAAAACAATTGTTAATGGTTTATTACCAATAGATAAAAAATGATTGGGTAAAATTTAATTTAAAAAAAAAAATATTCAATAAAAATAAAGCAAATGTTATTATGTATAATAAAAAAACGATTGGACAATATCTTCTTCATCTCCGTTTTATTTATTTTTTTACTACTAAAATAATGTAATTAACATAAAATTAAAAATCAAAATGAATTACTTCATTATTTAAACAAATGCATTATATAGGTATGTATTCTAAAATATTTCTTCATTTTTCTATAGGTATGTAAACTTCTCTGTCATAAAATCAAAGTATTGAGCTAACTTAACCCGTTAAAATGTGTATTTTCCACTCTGTTGTATATCGCCATGTGTTTTTTTTTCCAACTTTCAAATAATAAATACTTAATTCCAATTTCGGTCCAATAACTCCCGAAAATGAACTGTTTAGCAAAGTAGTTGTAAATATTGATGTTTTCAGTCCCCTGTTAAAATACTCATTCGATCTCCTTATCTACAAAATATGTTAGAAATAGTATTCAAGCTGTAAACAATTAACCAGTCTTGGAGATGCCTATTTAGGCGAAAGCGCTTGTTGGTCAAAATAATCAAAAAGTGAAATTAAACCAAGAAGTATTATTGATTAATTTTTTTTTTTTTTCAAAATCATTCTCCCAGAATACCTAAATGATTTTTTTTGATAAAAAAACGCATTGACTTTTATTAAAATTAAACCTAAAGGAGTCAATAAAGTATATTTTTTTGGGGGAAAAATAAATATTAAATAAAAAATCTTAATAACGGACGTAATAATTGTACCAAAAAATCTTTGAAATATATTTTTCTTTTTAAATTTATTTCAACAGAGAGGAAAAACGTCTTTGAGAAGGGAATATGGAAGTCTAGGCATTTACGGGGCTTATGACCTATCATTGCTGGTTGGAGAGAATCTAGCCAGTCTGCAATCATTTGGACATACTCAAACATTGTTATATTTTTCTTAATAAAATAATATTATTTATTTAAAAACAAATTTAAAATAAGAAACATGCATACGGCCAATCATGGCCGTGCACTGTCGACTGTTTTTTGGCAGTTCATATCTGAACAACGAGAGGCGGACTTGGTGCGTAAGGACGACAGGAGTTGACAAATAAATAAGACTGTATCTATATGAATCGCGTGTTCTCCAATTCGAGAGCATGAATGGAATGATATCCGTAGCCTATGATCCAAAGAGTACATTGGTCGATGGTATCTCCTTAATTTAACAGCCTGGAATGGCCTCCGCAGTTTCGTGGCCCAGATGCGTACGAAGGTTTCGAATTAGATTTCCGATGAGATCGCAATAATTGAATCTAGTTCTTTTTATTGAGACTCACGGGGCTTTTTGTCTGTTATAAAAAGACAAAACATGTTGACTTTAGTATTTAGAATTTTTCTAAATTATCATGTGTTATATTGCGAAAAAATCTACATGGGTTTCCAAAATAAATATACAAACAAGATGAACAATTTATGTATCCAGATGATTTAATTCGTTGTTTCAATATTTACGCAAAACTTATAGGTGATTATCATCAATGGCGTTACAGCCCGTTGTGGGCTCTAAACTCCTCCAGAATCTGTCTCCATTCCTCCCTGCACCTTGCGGCTCTTTTTTAGTTCGTCAGACCTATTGCTCTGATGTCACTTTCTACATTATCAAGGCATCTTAGTTTTTGTCTGCTTATAAATACATACGTATTTTATCCAAGTTATATAAAACTGAATGAAACTTATCACGTTACTTAGTAAAATTTGATATTTATTATTTTTTTTATTACGGAAACCATGAACATGATCCAATATAAATTTTATTTGAATCACATTCAGTTGACTAATAAATTAACTACTGGGAAATGTACTTAGATACTGACATAATATTTTAGACGGACCGTTTTTTAAACAAAAAAATAACAAAAAAATACATAGCAATTCGTAAGAATATGAGGTATGCATATAATATGGGGTTTATTAAAGAAGGAATTGAAATCATAAAAATGATTCAAAATTCAGTTTTGTGTGGTTACCTAAAATTTTGCAGAAAACTGCTATGAATATATAGTTATAGTAAATTGAAAGAACAACATATCTGATTTTTCCTTAAAAACAAATTATTTTGAAAGGTACAAAATATCTTTGGGGGCCTTAAAATAACGAAGAAAGGATCGATCCAACGAAAGTCCAACTGTGTTTTGGTTATTTCGAATATTTCAACGTCGACATGAGATTGATAAATTGTCCGTATTAACATGCATCAGCCAACTTTAACCTGATAACCTGATTACTTAGCTAGAAATTGCGCGCGGATGGGGGGGCATTGATTGGGTTAGTCTAAAATACATCGGCCAATGACAATCCGCCACGCACTTAGAGAGAATGGTCACTTAACCGCTAATATTTAAAAGCCTACTTTGATGCTTCTACGTTTTAGTGTATCTTTTTGCACTAGCGATTCGTAGCAGTGCTTTTAAATTTCAAGTGAAATTCAATGGCTTTGTCGCCATTCAATTTTAAAGTCCATTTGAAAATAATGGATCTCTTACAATTTTGAAGCAATTCATGGGGAATAAAAAATCAAATACTGTAAAATAACGTAGGTGATAATGTTGCTTAGAGCTAAAATTTGTCAAGCATATTAAGTATATATTTATAAATGTAAAGTGTAATGAAAATGTAATATATTTATGATATGTTTTATGATATGTACGAGTATAAACTTAGTATGTATGTCAATTATAGTATTTTTTTAGTTGTATTTTTATTTTATTTTTATTTTTATTTACTAAGAAAAAACAACAGTTTTTTTATAAGAATACAAAATATAAAAAAGAGTACATACATCTAGTTAAAGTTTTTCACAAATATAATGAGAGAACATGTTACACCGTAAAGAGAAAAATAATACATTATGCAAGACATGAGAAAAAAAAGAGCTCGTAAGTAGGGATGAGGAAATAGAGTGGAGGTATATGTATGTGTGAATAAATATGAATGTACGAGTGTATGTATATGTGTATGTATATTTATGAATGCACTGTAAGTGCCCCGAACCAGAACGGATTTTTTAGCGAGTCACAGGCAAGGTCACAGGCATGGGTCGTTCTTGATGGTGTCACTATAAACTGTGTCTGTCCCCAAAAAATGTTTATACAAGGTTACAAAAATAACTAAAGAAATACTATAAAAACACGTTTCTGAAACGTCAATATGCCAATAATGCTCCTTATATTGAAGGGGTTACATAAAAAAATGTTTTAAAAAACAAACGGATAAATATGAAAACGGTGATCAGAAGAGACTAACAATAAGAAAAATAATATTTCGAAACTCATTGTATTATTATTGTACTTAAAAGTTACAAAATATTAAAAAAAGTGTTGTTTTATAATTTAATCACTACGCAATATTATTACGATGTAAAATTTAAAGTTTATATTGTTTACAAACTCATTTTGAAGTAAATTTTTGAAAAAAATAAATTAAAATTTAATTCGAATTACATTTAGTTGAATAATAAATTAGCCAATGAGAAATATACTTAGATATTAACATAATAATTAAGAAGGATTGTTTAGACGGATTGTTAATTTTTTTTTTCAAATTATAGTAATTCTGCAAAAATACTATTTGCAGATCAGATACTATAATTATATCATTGTACCTATTTTTAAGTTTTTTTCTTAACGAAATTTGTTTTTATGAACATATAAATAACTCTTTTCTGATTCTATTGCTGTTATTTTATATTTAAATCATTAAAAACATGTGTAAATGTAATTTGTTTGGAAATTAACAAAGAAAAAATATATATTATTATCAAAATAAAACGGCAGAAAAAGTGCAAATTTTCTTTTGTAACAAATAATAAAGTACCAAACAGTAAACAACCACACTCAAATTTGTTCCGTTACATCTGGAATACAAGATAAGTAATCTTTTTTCTTCTTTCCTGAAGTTAACAATAGGAAATCAGTATTACGAGCCCCACGAAATATGAAATTATCTCACATTTGGACAAACAAAACGGATCTAGGCTGTGGACAGCAAAATAATGTAGTGGAGGGAAAATATTCCTGCTTCTACGCTCAATGAACTAATTAGAAATTATTCATGCGTATTCTGAAGTTCATCTATCATTAGCATCAAACACTAATTATTACAGTACAATACTGGTATTTTATTTTGGATCCCTTACAAAAAAAAAACAAAATCTTCCATATACTTACATATATATACATACATTTTTTTTATTTATTAAGGAAAAACAAAAGTTGTTTTATAAGAATACAAAATATTAAAAAAAAAGTACATACATCCATTTAAAGTTTTTCCCAAATATAATGAGAGAACATGTTACACAGTTAAGAGAAAAATAATAGACTTAATTAGAAAAAAAAGAGGTCGTAAGAATGTTAAGGGATGACGAAATAGAGTAGAGGAGTGGAGGAGAGGGATTTTCATAATATAGTTGACTAATTCAAAATTTTGCTATTATAATAAAATAAACACAATTAAGGAAAAATAAACTTATTACACACTGGCAAAGCATGTTTTATTTTACAGTGTTCCAAAAAGTTTTTTTGAAGTCACAAAATTTTGTATTAAAAACATCTAAACGGGGACAAAGTGAATTGAATTTGGAGCAGCTACGATAAATAAACGAGTTTTGAACATATTTTTTTTTGGGCAATAAATTATAAAAAAATGAACTTGTCGTGTTGACTTTACGGGAAAATTGATTGAAATACGCTCCAAGAGATATGGACTATCGATAAAATTGTTTAAAATTTTGAAGAGGAAAGACAGATCAGAAATGCTTCTACGTTTAGTAAGGGAAGTTAAACTATGAAAGGAAGAAGAATCTTTATACGAGTCAAAATATGTAAAAGATTTACGATTCAGAAGTTTAAGGAATCGATTCTGGATTTTATCTAGTTGTGATATATAAATTGTATATCGAGGATTCCAAACAACAGATGCAAACTCAAGATGGCTGACATGTAATCATATATGTTTGTATGTAAATGAGGACTTATATATATATATTTATGTGATTTATTTATTTATACGTTTTATCATTAAAACAATTTTATTTTCACTTCACCCAGCTTACAGGGGTACAAGCCCCGTTCCAAGCTAGGCAATTACATTTTAATACATGATAATGGTTTACAAGTTAATAGAAAGCACATACAAATAAAATATAAACTTACTTGTTTACACATTTTGATACATATACATACACACATACACATATATACATACATACACATATATATATATAGATTTGTAAATACACACATACATATACACACGTATATACATACATACATACATACACACACACATGTACATACACCCATGCGCATACACATACATACGTTCATAATACATTGACAATTTATTTGATATGATGCGAAACTTCATGATTGTCATTTGTGTATATATTTTTTTAAATTATTCCTTTTTTATATTTAATTTTTAACATCCAGTAAATATCTCCAATCCGCGGCATTCATAAATTTTTCTGACTCCCTACGACCAATGTCATGAAAGAGCGAGGTCAACACCTTCCGCAACCTGACAACACTCGCGCTTTTCCACGATTCTGGCAAAGAGTTATGGACCTTCTTGCCAACGCAATAGTGTTGTCTCGATGCCAGAACAGTGTGGACCCCTTCACTTATTACTTTTATGATTTATTACATATTTTTCAATTCGGGTTTTAGGCCGGAGCGTTCTTGACAATTTTACATCGATTGATAAGGTGGTTGATCGATATCCTCATTAAGGTTAAAAAAAATAATGAATTGATAATCATTGTTCAACAAGTCCACTGATATTCACAAAACATTGTCACATAGGTATAACTCGGTGCTCAAATTGTATTTGTACAACTATTCAAATAAATACATTACATTACACATACATACAATACTCACGCACTCATACATATTATATACACACAATATAAATATACAAGTAGCGAACAATGACTTTTTTTAACAGGTAAGCATTTTTTTTTTCATAATTTGTACGTGGTAAGTAGGTGATATAATTAAATCAGATAAATCTCTTCCGCCTAAATAAAGGTTTCGGCTCTTTTACTAAAATATCAACAAATGAAATAATTGCAGGAATATATATGTTCAAATATGAGCAGAATGGTGAATGTTATACAGTGTGTAAAGTGGCCACTTAAACCAGTCAATGACAGGTCATAAGCCCTGTGGATGCCAAGACTTCTAAATTACCTTCTACTAAATTACCTTACCATCTACAGGGCTTATGACCTGTCAATGGCTGGTTTAAGTGGCCACTTTACACACTGTGTAACATTCACCATTCTGCCTATATTTGAACATCTATATTCCTTTAATTTGTATCTCTGTAAATTGTAAACTGTAAATATCAAACATCTCTATTGTAATATGTTAATATAAACAGCTCCCCAGGGAGTTGAATCCAGTCCTTGTCTACAAAAATTTGGACAAACTCAAAATATTGTTGATAAATTACCTGGTCCATGAAAAGGTATAGAAATTGAAAAAATAATATTTTCAGGCGTTGCCTAGTATGTAGGTGAAATAATTCAATTAGATGAATCTCACCCGCATAAATAAAGGTTTCGGCTCTTTTACTAAAATATCAACAAATGAAAGAATTGCAGGAATATATATGTTCAAATATGAGCAGAATGGTGAATGTTATACAGTGTGTAAAGTAGCCACTTAAACCAGTCAATGACAGGTCATAAGCCTTGTGGATGCCAAGACTTCTAAATTACCTTCCCAAAAATGTTCTACATCTTTGTAGTTACTTAGTTTTTATAAATTCTACCAACTATTAAAAATTTTCAGGCTTGAATTATCAACAAATAGTCTCAATTGTGTGAGAAAGGTCAAAGAAGAAGATTACTTTAATGATTGAATAATGCACAGACTTTCCAAAATACATTAATTAGCAAAATGAAACGTTAAGCCATTCAATTTCTGTATATATATTATTTATGTGACTACATTTATTTGTTCCTTGCAACTTGAGCGTAAAAAAAGTAATTGGCGTAAAAGAGCTCACTCATGTATATGAAAGAAGCGTATTCTGTCCTACTTTTACAAAGTTGAAATTGTATTAAAATGGAATAAAATATTGTGACAGAAATCAAATTAACGGGGAAATGCATATGATTGAATAACTATTTTATAAAACTGATAAATGCAATCATTAATGTAAACAATTCAATGAATGTTAAATCCAATAGTATTTCAAGGTTATGTCTGCTTTTTAACGACCAATATTTTTGTAATTAAAAAGCTTTATCTCGAGTTTAAGCTTGGAAAACACGTCAGGTTTTAATAAAATAAATAAAAAACAACTTTGTTTTAAACCGATTGTTTTTTTTCTATCGACCGGCTTCAAAGCAACACAAGCTTCTTTATCAAGGTATACTTTTCTAATGAATTCTATCCCATTTTACTTTATCAATGTTAACAATATACTACACATGGAGCGAATAAATCAAGTCTTTTTGTCTTGTAAGGATGCCTATTTTAAAAATCGTATCCATCTAACACTACGCTTCCTACCCTAAAGCTAGGGTTTCCTAGAACAGCGGTGCCCGTATCTTAACGGCCGTAGTGAACGGTGATGCGGTGGACAGCCATCGTAGTGGTGACTAGAGAGTGGTTTTATTTTTTAACGGTGTTATCAACACCATTTTTATAGGAAACCACTCTCTAGTCGCCGTTACGACGGCTGTCAACCGCATTAATGTTCACTACGGCCGTTAAAATACGGGCACCGCTGTCCTCGGACACCCGAGCTTTACAAAAGCTCCTTACGCACCATAATATTAAGTAAACATTAAAAAAATAAAATAGGATAGAATTAATTAGAAAAGTAGATCTTGATAAAGAACGTCGTATAGCTTTGAAACTGGTCGGAAGAAAAAAAAGCTGTTAAGAAGTTTTTTTTATTTGTCATTCTCCAGCCATGTTTATGATTTTTATTGAAATAACTGTCAAGGTTAATTTTTTGGTTTTTTTATTACAAATATAAATCAACTTCATTTGCTTATCAACCTTTTGATAAATCAATACATGAAAATAAGAAAATGCCTTGCTTTTACAAATAAGAAAATACAATTAAAATAGTAAACCAAGGTGAGTAATAATTGCAATGTGCGAGTATAAACGTAATTGTTGGGTCGTTTGTTAAATAATCTGTATTATCAAAGAAAATGCATCGTAGGTTTTCAAAAACGTGTATTATTATCTATGGCAATGAAATTATACGCCTATTCCTGTTATAAAATAACAGCCACGTGTATTGTATCTTGGTATTTAAAAAATGCCTTGGCTTGAATAATTGAAATATTTAATTTATTTGGCCCTTGACATAAGAACTCAACATTTTAAATATTTATAATATTCAATATTTTATGTACCGAGCAACTATTTAAGAGTTAGGCAACACAGATCATTTGTTTTTTTCCAGAATGCAGGACAAAATGTGGAGAGGTTTATTTCCATGCTGAGATTACCAGTTTGAGACTCTTTCTCTCTAACTATGTATCAAAACGTGTATTTATGACTTATTCGTCTTTGTTTATTATTGTTTAAATATACTTGTGCTTTTTTGAAATGTTTTTGTTGATACCCAATTATATAATCTATGTACATTTAAATTGGCAGTAGTGCTGTATTGTACATTTTTATTTTATATTTTTTATGATTAATTTAATAAATGGTACATGTTTTTTTTTTATTTTACACAAATATAATTTTATACACCTAGAAGATTTTAAAAACTGCTACAAAAGAACCTTTTAAACAAACTAAAACATTAAATATAACTGAACTCTTTCAACTAGAATCATTAAAATTTATCCATAAATTAGCCACTAATGTAATTGTAGACGAAGAACTAAAACTTGTAAAAAATTGTAGTCAACATGGACATAATACGAAAATATCGGACAAATACCATATACAACTTTCTAAAACAAGATGAGGACAATCAAGACTAATGAACCAGGGACTGAAATTGTACAATTAACTACCAGACAAAACTAAACAAAAGACTCGGACAAACTTTTCAAAAGATAAAAAAAATATTATTTTGAACAACAGAGTATGCATGAAAAATGTATATGTTATTTTATGTAAAATGAACGTAATAATCCGTAAGAGTTTATAAATAAATTTTCGAATAAAAATAACTATAACTCTCCATAAAAAAAAAAAAACTTTTTTGCTTGGAGAGTGACTTACACTGTTATAGTTGTTTATTTATAGATTTATATTTAATTTTTAATATACGAGTACACGAGGCGAAATTGAAAATATTGGATATATAAAGAAAAATAGTAAATAATAATACATTCATATTAATTAAAACATAATGAACTTTTAACACTTGTTCAAAAAATTTCTTTCGATTTACTTTGAATTTATTTATAGATATAAATCCCGTAAAAAGATTTTCCCATTGATTTTTGAAATCATTATTTGCTTGGTGACATAGTGATCATTTGCGACACTTGTTGATATCGGCATGCTTGAGCTTCCGGGTTCGATTCCCGCAAGACTGATATTAAATGTGTAAATAATTAAACTTTTTTTAATACTTCATATAAGGTGCTAAGAGCCATAGGAGCTCAAGTGACATTTCACATAAATTTAATCCGAGTATGTAATATTAAAAAAAAAAAAAAGTTTAAAGCTACATTACCCACCCGCCAAAATGAAAGCTGGAAAATAAATTAACAAAAAAATCTGCATGGCTAAATAAAGTTTTTTTAAAAATATGTTCGAAAAACATAACCACCAAATTTGTATCAGCGATAAGTGTTTTCTTTTCATTTGTGTTAAGAAAAAATCATAAGATTAACCAAAGCCTAAAGTCATCTTTATTATAAAACCGAAAATATATGTGTTTGTTTGTCTGTCACAACATTTCCTCCAAAACAGCAAGTAGCGACGTGAAATGTTGATATGTCATTTTAAATGCTATTTCTAGGTTAACGGTGCTATTTAGTAGTCTAATTTGACTCTACTTGATTATAACTAGATTTTTTGAAGAGTAAGAGAGATATAAAATTTAGAACCAGCATGGGAAATGACATTTCTAAATCAGCCTCGCTGTTTTTGAACCAAGTTTATCTCGGCCTTCCCAGCTATTATTATTTATAAAAGTAAAATCTGACTTTTAGACATTCGGTCATAGCGACGCTTAATTTAGAATCAGTACGTGAAAGACTATTTCTAAATTAACGGTACTGTTTTCAAGACAAAATTTTCCCGGCCGTTCTTGCAGAATATTTAATCTTTTTAATAGTAAGTCATAAAGCCATGAAATTTATAATGTACATGTAAAATGCAATTTCTAGAGCAACTGCAATGATTAAAAGCAAAAAATTATCGGTCTTCCTAGCAATTTTTTTTTTTCACAGTGAGTATTAGAAATGTCATATACAGATCAACCGTGCTGTTTTTCGGCCAATTTTTTCTAGATCTTTCTCAGAATGATTTATTTTTAATACGAAATCGAACTTTCGAACTGTAAGTGGTTAGAACGTGAAATTAAAAACGAACATTTAAAATGTCAGTTTTACATTATCCGCGCTATTTAAGAGTCAAAATTTTGACCCTGCATGATACAAACTCGACTTTTAAATGGTAGGCTGAAGAAGCGTTAAATTTTAGATTATTACTTGAAATGCAATATCTGGGTCAGCTTTGCTATTTTCGAGCTAAATTTGACGTAATCCCTACTCGATACAGACTTAAACTTTTTAACGGTAAATTTTAAAAACGTGAAATTGAGATTCAAAGATTAAAATGTCAAATTCAGATGAATTTTGCTGGTTTACAGCAAAATTTAACCTGGCCTCTCTATGACTCTCTATGAAGGCGTGAAACTTAGAATCAAAATGCCGAATGCCGTTTCCAGATAAAAGGCTTTTTTCTTAAGCCAAATTTGACTAGACTCCTACTTGATAGAGTTGAACATCTTAAAAGTAAGCTATGGAAACGTGAAATTTGGAATGAACGTGTAAAATGCCATTTTCAGATAAACGTAGCATTTAGATAAAAATTCAGTTCGGTTTTTAGTAGATACACACTCACATATTTTGCTGTAAACTTAGAGAACTGAAATTTATAATCATCGTGCCATTTCTAGATCGACGGAGCTTTTTTTGAGTCAATTGTTTTGGATCCGTTTGGTACAACCTCGTACATTTGAACGGTTGGCGTAAATACCCGAAATTTGAAAACATAATTTAAGATGCGTTATAGAATCAGAATCGTCATAGAAACAAACTACGTTGTGGAGTCAAATTGTTAAATGCAGTTTCAGGATCAAATGGTTGCTATCTTTAAGTCGATGTTTTCTCGAACTTCTTCGGTATAAAATCGAATTTTTCAAGAGTAAGTCGGTATAAAATCAACATGTTAAATATCTTTGATGACGCACTAATCATGGGGATGTGAAATTTAGAGTAAAAATGCTAAATGCAATTTCAGATTTAATTTTTTAAATTCAATTTTGAAGCCGAAATTTTTCTCGAACTTATTTGGTACAAAATTAAACTTTTTAACAGTTAACCGTAACAAAGTGAAATTTGAAACAAAAAATAAAATTCATTTGCTAAACCAACAGAGCTGTTTTCAGGAGAACTCTGTTTTGGACTACCATGGTTGAAATTGAACTTTTCAACGGTAAATCGTAGTGACGGGAAATTAAGAATCAACATGTAAATTAAGTTTTTTAGACCAACAATACTGTTTTCAAGCTAAAAAATTTCATCTTCCTTTCTTTGTTCTTCAACTTTTTCACGAAAAAAAAAAACTTTTCAACCGCAAGTCAAAGCAACGTGAAAATTCCTAAGCCAGACAAATTGTGATTTTTACCTGGTACTTTTTTTCGGAATTTCTCGATATAAAATCTAACTATTTAGCGGTATGTCGTAGCAAAAAGTAATTAACAATGAAAATGTAAATTACGATTCTTAGATAAACAATGATGTTGATAAGTAAAAAAAAAAGACACTTTGGTAAAAAAAAAATTCCAACGGTAAGTGGAAGCAAAGTAAAATTTAGGGTCAACACTAAAAATGAAATTGTTAAATTAACAGTGTTGTACTTAAGCCAATTTCATTTTAAGACGTTTTAGATACCTACAAAAAAGAACTTTTCCATCGTAAGTTTTCAGCGTTCGTAAAATTGAAATAATTTTTTTTAGATCACCTTTGTTGTCTTCAACCTAAATTTTTCATGGCCTTATTTGGTATAAAATAAAACACGCTAAAAGTAAAATGTATATATGTTGAATTTTAAAAATGACCACAATTTTAAGGTAAAATGACAAAGCACGGTATACAAAATTAAAATAACAGGAGATTTTTTTTAAATATATAAAAGTATGCAAAATGATTTTAACTCGATCCCCAGCAAAGCCTGGCGAAATTTTAGTTTTTTGAAGGCCGTTTTGCAAAAAGTGTTTAAATGTCGCTCAGTTCTTCTGAATCTTAGTGCCTTATATAATTATAATAAAGCGTAAAAAAAATATTTTTTGCCAATTTTTATACATAAAAATGTAATTTAGTTCGTAATTAATCCCTTGATGATACTCGTACATTAAATATTTTATAATTTCATTAAATATATTATTTTTTAAGTAACGAAAAGTCAATTAAATTAAGATAAATAATTAATAATTTCTTTGTTTCATACAATTTACTGAAATTGAAATATTTGCATAAACCATAAAACGAAATATTTTTTTAAATTATTGGGTAAGAGGTTAAATTTATGTAACTAAACGCGCTCCTGGAAAGGAGTTCCTAAATCCTTCCATGTTAAAAGTCTTCGTATGTCATAAAATAAAATGTGTAATAATTATCAGTCGAATTCTGAAACCGAACGGTATGTTAAATTATGTTAGTGATTTTAAATAATAGGCAAAATAAGTAGTTATATTAATTATGTATATACGATTGTTGTTCTTGCAATTTGGTTTGATAATATAAATATGTAGCTCCTAAAAATAAAAATCACACACCTGGAAGAATTGAAAATATACATAATGAATAAATGATCATTAAAACCAGAAATCAAAAGGAACCTTCTTTGCCCAAGGAATCTAGTTATTCTTTTTTTAAAACTAAAAAGGCAATTTAATTTTATCGGAATGTGCAAAATTTTTAGATAACCTTCATTTAAGAAAAAACAAATTCTTGCAGTTCTGATGTCGTTATTCTGCAATATGAACAAAAAAAAAAAAATATTAAAATATTATTCATACCTTCGTAAGAAAACTTTGTTAATTATATAAGATGGCGCAAAAGTCATCACCCTCTCGGAAGATGCCATAACTTTTGCAAATGGCGGCAAATGTCAGTTTTGATATTTGTGAAGTAAACAGATACAAAGTACAGGTCAACAAGTCATGAATCGCAATACTTCTCTAAGAACGTGCAAAAATTGTTTCGATTTTTTTGCGTAATAATTTGTTGGTGATGTTGGCGCAGCGTGAATTTAGGCGCAGATTTCCCGGTCATCCGACACCAATTGGATAGACACTAGGGCGTTTAGCCGCTCGCTTAGAAGTGTATGGGATAATATGAAATGCTGCCAGGTTTGGCCGGCCCCGGAGCAGCCGTTCTGCTGAGATTATTCCAGCTGTGACTGAATATGTCGCAGAGGATCCCGGAGTATCGATCAGACGACGTGCCACGTAATTGGGCATCAATCAGCGGTCTTTACAGAGAATTGTGGGATTAAAGAATATGTGGCTTCAACAGGATGTATCAACGGCGCATACTATATGAGCCACAACCAATATTCTGAGAACTGTACTTCCGGGTCGCTTAATCTCTCGTTTTAGTGATTTGCACTGGCCGGCAAGATCACCCGATTTGACCGTTCCTGACTTTTTTGTGGGGTTTCTTAAAGTCAAAAGTCAAACAAAGATTCTTCCTTTCAAGGTAATGCCACTGCATGACATAACCAATACTATTTTTAATATCAACTTTTCTGCTAACTCAAATTTAAAATACTCATTTGGTCATAATATTCATAATTACAATACGCGTTATTCAGGGAATCTTCATGTGTCTAAGTTTCGCTCAACAAAGTTTGGCAGTAGGTCCTTGGAAAATATTGGCCATTCCGAATATAATAAACTGCCTGATGAGCTAAGACATGAAAAACTGAAAAAAAAATCCAGAAGTGTCGCAATTAAAAAATGTTTCTTAAATCCTTTTGATATTGATAATTATTAATGTAGTTTATATAAGATGGTGTTTTATGTTTCATATTCGTTTTCTTTCAATTTCGGATGTATTAATTTGTATGACATTATGTCTTGTGAAAAAAATATTTTTTCTTATGTACGGTCCCAAATGAGTTTTTAATAACTCCTGGGAGTATAATATGTAATTTTTGTATTATATGTTTTATAATAAAAAAAAAAAATAATAAAAAAAAAAAATAATAATTTTAAAAAGTCTCAGACTCTTCAAGAGAATATCCGTCCGAGTCCTCAAAGAGAATATCCGTCAATAATGCGAGAACCTAGCGCCCGTTCCTAAGTTCTGGAACGAGTGAAGGAAACTGCCATAGATCGGGTCCGTATCAATTGCGGCACGGCGGCCCCTTGGCCGATATCATTTTCTCGACTTAATGGAAAAAAGTTAAGATATCAAATAAACACGATTCAAAAGCAGAATAAAAATTTTTCATTCATAAAAAAATACAGTCAAAGAACATCGGGTAACAACTTTTACGCCACTTTTATGAAAAGAGTAACTTAACAATTCCGATAGTTAAGTATTAAAGAATTAAAAATCTGTTGCTATATAAAAACGCTTATATTATAATCATCGGTAAGCAAAATTTATAATAAAGGAATATGCGACAAGGGCAAAAGAAAAATACAAAACAACAAAAAAAGCAGAAGAGAGTATTTTGCAAATTTTATGCCATTTTAAATCCACACTCCCTTTCAAAATGGGTTTTTCATCTTTTTTGAGACATCAATCGAAGTTCATGTTGTTTTGGTGTTGACACTTGTTAAATGTTTGCCACGCGAGGCGCATGCTGCGTGGCCACGATTTCGGTTTGACAGCGGAACACAGATTCGGCCGGTGTAGTTAGCGTGCGGGGAGCCTATGGGGGCGGGGGTGGTCTGGGAGTACGGATCAATATTTCCGTAGAGGGGGCGGGTCCGCTTCGTACGAGGAACAGCAGTGCATGGAGGGAAATCTAACCGAAGGAAAACTCGGCAGAACCTCACCACAAACGGGGATCCAAACGATATCACCATTATAAAACTACAGGTAATTTTAATTTGGATAAAAAAATATGATTTTGATTATAAAAAACATTCTTGGAAAAAAATTAACTAGACACAAAAAAACTTGAAAATTACATAGAAAGTATGTTTTCAAAAAAAAAGTTAAGGCTACCTTTATGTTATTTTTTAAAGCAAAACAAAATAATTATTATAAGACCGATTACTTTCGAAATGAACAATTCTATTTAACTAAAGTTAATTTAATATTGGTAAATAATCACTTACCGACTTTTCTATGTCTACCGGTTTCGAAACACACTCTTCGCCAGGACGCCAATTGAACCAACATGCAAAAATTATTTTACAACCTCACCATGGTTGTAGCGCAAAAATATAAAACCAACATGCCATGCATAAGCAACCCTTACATGCATTGCTTAGGTTATAAAAATATTTCATGTTGTGGAAGAAATAGTTGTGAAAATAGGGAGAGGGTGAAGAGAGAGGCGTGAATTTAACAGGTATAAGGTTACCATTACAAAAGAAGTTTTGGCATGTTGGTTTAATTAGCGTTCTGACGAAGAAACGGGTACGTCTCGAAACCGGAAGACATAAAAAGTTAGTAAGGAGTTATATACAAATATTTACTAATGTTAAGTAAAAATTTTAAACCTAAAGTTAATGCTTGTAATATTGAAAAACATTAAATTTAAACTTAAAGTGCTTTAAAAAAATGTTCTTGCGTTTTAATTAATCTCTACAAATAATAATATATTTTTATCTCTATAAAATAATAATTATTTTTTTTCAATAAGAAAAAAAATGTTTTTCTATCAGGTTTTGGTCTCGTTTGATTTTTCAATAAAAATAAATAACCAAAAACAATTGCATAGATGAAAAAAAAGTTTTTTTATCAGCTTAAAGACATTTTTTATTAAATTAATTACTTTACGACATAATAGATGGCATTTTATTAAATATGTGTTATGACTTAAGACATCAAGCATGTACTATTGCGTCGTCCCCGTAGTGTAGTAGTCAGCGCGTGTGTCTATCGTGCAAGAGGTCTCGGGTTCAATTCCCGACGTGGTTGACATGAAATATTTATTTAAAAAGGGTTTTTGCACTTCAATATTTGATAATCCCTAGACTGGTACCTACGGCTTAAGACTGATCATCTTACCATCATGTAACATAAATGATCGAGATACACATCATCATATCGAGATACATTGCATAGATACTAATTTATAATTGTTTCATATGTAAATCAAGCTTCAAAAATATTCTTCTCTCGACAAAAGTTTTCAATAAAAAACATTTTTAACCATTTACTCAAAGTTTTATGAGTCATGAAGAACGCTTTCATCTCAATGGAACAGTCAGTAAGCAGAACGGTAACTATTTGACGGCGGAAAATCACACATCTCTACATCAAATACAATTTTACAATTCAAAAGTAACGATCAGTCTCTCGTGCACAGTAAATTTGGAGTTTTTTAATTTTGGCATAACATGAATTTTTGACATAAAATCAAAATAAATATAAGCTATTTTATAAAGATAACCTTGGTCTTTGATGAACTTTTTTTAATATTCGTTGGAGCTTTTACTGTTGCAACATATTGGTTTAGTTGAGGGCATTGGAAGCAAATATAGCAACCTCCAAAAATTATTTTTTTATCATGATGTCATTCTGTAGTTTATTTTTATAAACATCATGAGTTGAGTTGCAAATATAGTTTGAAATCATACTTCTGATGGTTTGAAAATAGTGTTAAGCAAACGAAGTAATATCCATCAGCTATTTTATTCGACCAATGACAGGCTTGAGATTTAAATTTTTTAATTGGCCGTGCCATACAAATATTAAGAAAGTTTTTTTAATTCGTGTTTCTATTAAAGCTATTTATTACTATTTTAAGGTTTAAGTTCAGTAAAAAAAACATTTTTAACATAAAGACTCTCTTTGGCATTAGAGAAGCAGTTTTTGTTTTTTGTCTCGAAAACATCAAAAGACTTCACTAAAATCAACAGATGAAGGAATTGAAGAAGTATGGATGTTCAAACATAGGCAAGATGGTGAATGTTACATAGTGTGTAAAGTGGCCACTGAAACCGACCAATGACGGGTCATAAGCCCTGTGAATGCCTTGACATCCATATTCCCTTATTTAAGGTGTTCTCCATCCCTGTTGTAATTTGTTAATCAAAACGGGAGTTTGCTATCTTTGTTTCCAATGTCTTTAATTGTGTTAGGGCAAGATCTATTAAAAAATAAAATATTTAAAATAAATATTTTTCTTTTAACAACATTTTAATAGGTTGTGTAGGCTGATTTAATTAAAATAAAAAATGTTTTTTTAATTATATTCATAAATTAAAATTTCACAAAATTTGTTTATCCAAATATCTGTTACGCGTTAAAAAAAAATGTCCAAAAATACATTTTTAAAAAAACTCTTTCACACTGAACGTCCATGATTTAGCTAGGTTAAAAAGTATTAAAGTACCAAATAGATGTCAAAATTGCAGTTTACTTTTGTTGTGGCGTCTTGTAAACATAATTATTTTGTACATTCTTCGATTGTCAGACCACACCGGCTTGGAAACGAGTATGAAGAAATTGATGTGTTTGATTTTCCGTTCTCAGTTTTTAGAGTAGAAATTCCGACGGCGATAAAATCAAAATAATTTTATTAATCAAATGCTGAAAATATCACTGACCTTTCTCTGTTTTTCTCATTTAAACTTAAATAATGCCTGCTGTAAACTTTATTCCCTTAAAACGATGTAAATTTTTCAACACTCTTAATTATACTCTTTTACAAGTAAATGAAGTATAAAGCCTAATGTCATTTGATACTTTATTCTTAATGTTGTATTTTCATATAATAAATAAAACTCTTTGGTTTAATTTTATACATGCGATATGAAAACCCTCAAGCGTTTATAGGTAATAAATAATCAAAATTATAAACTGAGCCAGAATCCGAAACCAGTGTTTTGGACTCCATAGATACGCGCAGGTAAAAATCCTGAAAAGCAAATCTAGCGGATGTGAGTTCGCTCTATAGTGTTGTAATTGACGTATTTGCCTACTTTGTTTAATGTCCCAGGTTTAATTCCTGGCAGGGTGGATGTGATGTATTGTTTTGTTATAAAAACTGAACCTGCACAATTAATCCCTATACGGAAAGGGTAATAATGACGTAATTTATTGTAATAGTTTAAAATAATTCATGTTTTAGTAAATTCAGTATGAAATTAACTTCAGTTTTGTAATATCATTAGCATAGATTTATAAAAATCGTAAGCGGTTCTCAGGTTGTGATATTATCGGATTGTAATGTCAAAAAAACATTTAACAGAATGACGATGTCGCGAGGGCAATGAAACTGGTGATCGGTCTAACAAACTTAATGAATTAATGTATCCGCTTGTATTTATAAAAAAATATATCTTTATATATATAATTCTTCTGTACGTGTGATGTCACTTCTCCTAAAAGACTTAACCGATTTACGTGCGGTTTTTAGCGAAATGTAGATCTTTGCGCTGTGTGTGTTCGTAGATATTAAAATATCAATCGAATTTGTAAAAAAAAGTTAACAGGATAATCTGATTTGGGATCTATAAAGAGTTAACTTTGTTTATAAACATTCAAAAACAAACTTTTTTTAAACACAAAAAACAACATCCTTCCATTTTTTTTGGATTTGCATTCTCTTCGAAAGCAACCCTGGTAGGTCGATGAAAAATCGAATTTACTGTAATAACCCTCGAAAGAGGTTCCTCCATCCTAAAAATATTGAAGACTTTCCTTAAGAATCAAATAGGAGACGAAAGACTCACTAGTCTCGCTCTCATGAATTTTTACTGGATGTAAGGGTTGTGTATCACCCAACAAAATAGGTGAACAATTAGATGTTAAACATACGATTTATCATTTTAAACTAAACATACAACCTACTTCGGTGATGTTATGGCTTAGATTCTTGACCCACGCACGGAAGACTCCGAGTTCAATTTACGGTGATAACACAAAAAAATAAATTAGATTTTTTTCAAGCCTGGGTGTTTTGTGCTGTAATTCACTACTGAAATTAGGCCTCCTGACATGTTGCGGTTGAAAAAAAACAACGATGAAAAACTTTTTAACTAACATTCAATTTCCAATGAATTTTTTATTTTCTATTTTTTATCTTACCTGCATAATACTTAAAAAAACAAACCCAGTGATACTAGGTTCTCATCGAATTGTTCTTACTTTTTCCAGAACACCCCCCTTTGTGAAAGCTGTAAATGCGTCAGTGGTTACAGCTTACCTATTCAACGCCGTATCGTAGCATTATTTAAACTTCCGAGTAACACTAATGCGCTATTCATTTGAGTTAAAAATGATACCTTAAATATTTCGAAAAAGCAATTTACCCAATAATTTTGGATAGTTTTTAAGATTTTCTGAAATTGAATTCCGTGAGAGGTCATGTTACGTATTCAAAAAGATGTATTATAAAAGAGTCTAATAATACTTTTTACGAAACTAAATTTATTTTTCAAAGAATCTAATTAATCTAAGAGTCTAATTAATCCTTTAAAGATAAATCGTCAGGTTTCTAGAACAAGTTGGTAACTAACATTTCACTAATTGTGATACAAGGCATCCCTTTTTTATATTGGTAGTTATCAATTTGTGCGAGAAATTCTTCGATTTTTTTTTTTGATTTAAAGAACTACTTTATTTTATCGGAATACTAAAATCAACATTGTAATATACTTATTTTTTAATTTAAGAAGGTAAACATGAACAGAAAATAATGAAACCCACTCAATTGCGAAACCAGCTTGTCCGCAGGTTTTTAATTTTTCCTTTTCAGAGAAAACAGTTGAAGAAATTATATAAATTTAAAAAGTAATATCAACCTTATTAAAAACTAAAAGCATATGTATTTTCAAACAAAATACATTTATAAAAAAATTAATGGTTGAAAATTAATATAAAATAATAATCAATAAAAAGCCTTGTTACATATTTGCCATTGAATTATTTTTTTCTTAGAAGTTTTGTCAGAATTTTCTTTTCAGATCTACTTAGGAACTTATAAAAAAATTGAGGAATTGTATAATGAAGTGATCTTTGGCCATGCTTGTTTAAAAACCTCTGTACTGACAAGCTTTCACGTTGTGCTAGTCTTGTATTATGTAAATTTATATACCTTTTCTCGTAGGTACTATCAAACCGATATCTAGGAACACATTTGAGCCGTAAAATAGCATTAACGGACAGGCACCCTTGCATTTAAAAAAGTTCAGGTACCTATTTCTCATCGATAATTAACTAATTTTAGAGCCGTGTTTTGCTAAAATAGTTTTATGTTGGTTCTACAAAAAAGGCACCAACTAGTAATGTTATACTTCATAATTGATTCCGCTAATGATTGATAAATAGAATTCATAAAATTAATTAGATTACCTACATTTCAAAAAAAGTCATTTTCATTGGAAGTGTGCAATAAAGTACAAAGATATACGGAAATCAAAGAGAAATACAAAGCAAAATAAAAAATTAAAAAATGAGCTTCTTTAGATATTTTATGCTGAGAGAGAATATAAAATAGTTCAAATCATATTGCAAAGAAAAATTGAAGGAATACGCAATGTAGGGAGAAGACGTATCTCATGCTTTAAAATCAAGAGAGTGGTTCCAGTGTAGCACTTATTTATTATTTAAAACAGCCAACCTTTACAGTTGAGTGGAACCATTAAATTATAAAGAACGTATTGAATAGTTTATTCGTCAATGTATATGTATGTACCTTATAAGTGCATAAACACTGTCATAATATATTATTGAAAAATTTATTCTTCCCGTTTCACAGTCTGTAATTATGTAATAGGGGTTCTACTAGTAAAAAAACATCGACTGCAATTGCGATATATTTGTAAATAAATAAACTAAGCGCACGATAGTCCAATGGATTAATGACTACACTAGCGAGGGGGAGAAACGAAATATTTTAGATTGTAAGGTATTACAAACAGAAAATGTTCAAGGGTTTGTAGAGATAAAAACAAATTAGAAAATCAGTTAATTTGACGATTCAGTATAAACATTAAAAAAAAACATTTTAAAACAAGGATATGAACGTACGAAATTTTAAATGAGCTGTTGTTGAAATCTAAATCTAAACCTTAAACAAGTACAGTATTGTACGAATTAATGGACTGAGTAAGAGAATAACACTCATATGTCAATTTGACAGTTGTTTAGCGTCAAAAAATAAGAAATACAAGTCTTTATTCCTTTAAGAGCTCATATTGGTGTTTGTTGGTGTACTATCTGTTGTTTTTTCTTTACATTTTCTCAATATAGAACTAATTTTATAAATTGCTCTCATATTAAACAGTGTTTTTGAATTGGTTTAAATCATGGATATCACGCCGAGAAAAAGGAAATAAAACATATAACCTTAAGTGAACATACATCAATGACTCAGAAAGAGATTGCAAATGAATGTTTTGTGAGTCAGGGAGCAGCCAAAAATATTATTAAGCAGAAAAGAGAAACAAGGTTAGTTGAAGTAAAGATAATTGGCAAATGTCGAAGAAACCGGAAAACTAGTGTCTGAGATGAAATATCTTGAATTAAAAATAGTAAATTTAACCCCATAAAAGCAAGTGACGAAAGTCAACGAGATTCGGCAGCCACTAGGGTAATGATACATGACTCAACAGTACAAAGAAGACTCATTGAATCAGGGAGAAAATCAATTCGACCAGAGAAAAAACAACTCCTGATAGCACGGATGATAACACAAATACTCATTTGGGCTAAAAAATATTCCAAATGGACTGTGGAAGACTGAAAAAAGGTGCTAATTTCAGATAAGACCCATTTTTTTTAGCAGGGATATCGCACAAAATTTGTTAGAAAAAGTGGGGATGAAAAACTTACTGTGGCACATATTGACCAAACGGTGAGAAATTCTTTGAAGAAGTTGTTTTGGGACTGCTTTTCGTATATGGGGACCGGATTTTTTATATAAATAAAAGAAATGATAAATAGTTCAACGAAAATCTCTATTAGAGCAGCACTTGAGTACAGAACTGAGTAAATGTTGTCCTAATGGTGGGGCTGTATTTCAACAGGACTCGGCTCCTTGTCACGTATCAAAGTTTATGCTTAAGTATTTCAATGATAAAAAAAAACTCTCTTAGACTGGGCGGAAAATTGACCTGACTTTAACCCTATAAAAAAAATGTGAGTGATCAAGGATTTAAAAATTGGACTGCTTCACCTAGATAAAGATGATAAGAGCTGTTATTCAGGCGTAGTTTTGAGATGACAGATTAAAAAAAATTGCAGAAGTTTAACTGATTCCATGTCAAAACGTATTCAGGCTGTTACAAAAGCAAAAGGAGGAAAAACATCCTTAAAAATAAGAATTATTTTATGTTTGTACGTCACTATTTTATGTTTGTACGTCACCTGTAACTCAAAATATTAATTAAAAACGTATTTTATGATTACACGGAATTTTATTCCATTAATTCGCACAATACTGTAATAAGGAAACGTACATGTTGTAACGGTGATACGGAAAATAACAAAGAGTAAATAAACAAAGGGTTCTCTTGGTAAACAAAAAAAATACGTTGCTTTGATAAATTCCTTTTTGAAACAGGGTCGCAATTAGAAACGTTATCTTCATCGATACATACCGAGATGGTATATAAAATTTTTCTATTACTATTAGTATTTGCACCTTCCTCGGTATTGAAAATTTGGTCTACCGATATGTTGATACGCGTTTTCATTACGTCATCTCTGACGTCATATGATCGAGCCAAACCAATAAGTGACCCTAAATTTAAATTAAAGTATTTTCTTTACTCCGCGTTCAACACTTAACTAAAAATTAAAGTTTTTTTCTTTCGTATTTTAAATAAGCTTCTGTTATTACAGGTTAGGCTTTTTATAAAAAGCATTAACTTCAACACAATTGAAAATAATAGAAAAAGTGCAATTAAGGCAAAATATGCTGGCTTGAACGTAATTTTTATATGACGTTTGACAATTCCCAGACGGATTGTTTATCGGTATCTACCGGTATAAATAGGTATTAAAACGCCGGCGACTCTATTGACATCTCGATACGTGCTCTCAGAAAGATAGGAAAGGATGCGGGAAAAACATGATAATTATATTTATTTTTTGGTGACAATATTTTTCCAAATCTCAAAGGTCACATGATCTTATGCATGCGTTCCAATTACCCAAAGTTAAAAAAACTGTCATTTATATACAAATTTAATTAGGTTTTAAAATGGATTTTTTTCTTTTTCGTATTTTAAATAGGCTTTTAAGAAAAAAAGGTGGCTATCCCAGAGCGATTAAATTTTGTATTAAATCCTAATTAAAGCGAAACATGTTTGGTGGAACAAATTTTTTGTTATTTTTAATGAGTAGATACTGTGAGGTACTTGAGCCTTCGGTACATATCGATGTACTTTCTCCGAAACTTGAAGATACAGGGTCGGTAGAGTACCTAATATCGTAATAGCTCTGGAGAATTTATTTATTAACTATACCGCCATTGTATGACTTCTGTATCTTCCGATTGTAATTGCTCCCCTGACGTCTTTAACAAATTGAAGTTAACTAATGATATGACTTTATGCTAATTTTGATTCTAGTTAGAAACGAAGAAAGAAGATATACAAATCGTTAAACTCGGGTTGTGACTACTGTTATCTCTTGGCGTGCAAGTATCTTGGGCATTGGTTGGGGGGATCTCATCTGCTGTTCACAGACGCACCGGTCCGAGGATGAAGAATGCAGGATACACTAATCAGGGAGGCATGAAGTTACAGTGTTGCTTGCAGAAATGCATTAGACATTTATTTATTTATTAACGGACATTGTCCATGTTTACAATTTATAAGGTTTAAATATAACAATAAAAGAATAGTTTAAAACATAAAAAAAAAGAAAGATGCATTGACAAACATAAGGGACATCGAGATAAGATCTGGACTATTTATCTAGTGCTCGTTTAAATCTTTGTGAGCTTAAACCAAAAAAGTCCAGATCTTGTCTTGAGTTAACAATACGACAAAGACGGGTCATTGGAGAATTTAGGCCATAGTTTGTTCTATGCTGATCAATGAACAGTACTTCATTGATTCTCAATCTACGAGTCGGAATATTGAATTTTACTTGTTCCAGTAATGATGGAACATCGATTATACCATTTAGTATGCCGAACATATATATGGAGTCAATATTAGTTCTACGCTTTTGTAGACTAGAAATATTTAACATTGACTCTATTTCAGCATAAGAATAATAATCAAACAACAATGTTTATAATTACAGTCTTCAGTATAAGGAATACATACACACTGGACCGGGGATGAGGGATACAGGTTACACTATTCACCGAGTCAAAGAGATAAAGCGTTCCTTGCCAGGAGAGCATTTGAAATTAAAGAATAATATTCTCAACAGGAGTGTTAGATATGAAGAAGACGTACACGTTAGACCTTGGTTAAGAAACAGAGGTTACACTAGTGACGGGGTCAGGAGGTAGGAGTTGCAGTATTTTTAAGGTGCTGTGTATTAGGCACCAAACAAGAAGGAATAGTACGGCTCTTCCAGGTCATGACAAAGATATCACATCAGTCTTTGTAGATAAGGATCACATTTAATACTAATTGCAGAATGTCGGGAGACATCTTGCTTCTTCGTAGTGACTGCAGTGGGCGCTGAACAATAATGTGCGGAACGACTGTCTTAGCCTGTGATGAAGATTTGCTCATTAGCCTCAACGTTTAAAGAACACAAGTTATGTAACAGTAATGTTGAATGTCTGAGGAATGATAGATTTACACTGGTTCTAGTACATAAAGAACATAAGCTACACTAGTCGGAAATGTCTGTAGACATGTTGGTTGTTCGGATTTGGTGCATTTGCCACTAAACTATAATGTGTGATAGATCTGTCTTAGCCTATGAGGAAGACATGCTCACTGGTTCGTTCAAATGAAAAATACTTTATACACTAATCGTTAATGTGTGGCAAAACAGACAAGGCAGTAGTCAATAGCAACAGTACACTAGGCACTAATCGAGAATGTTATTTTCAATTACATAACACGGTTGAAGCCATAACTCTTATTATGCGCGTTACGTCCACCAAAGAGATTTCATTATGGCAAACATACTCACAGTGATTTAATTTTTTAAGATCCTCATGACTTTTTAATTTGTTTTAACAATGTATTTTTTTTATAACATCTTTTACTTTTTTTATTTTTTAATGTTTTTTTTTCTCTTTCTATTCGGTATTTTGCGATGTTTTTTTTTTAAAATATGCTTTTTGCAATACACATCCATTCATTTTTTATACTATGACTTTAAATATGTTTCTTACTATGTATTCTGTTTTTATTTTGCATTTTACTGAGTTTTAAAATATTTTTATATGCATATTTAAATATTTTTTATGGTTTTTGCTATGTTTTCACTACATTTATTACTTTGGTTTTATTATGTTTTTGCTTCGTTTTTTTACTACATTTTAACTATGTTTTTACTACATTTTTTACCATGTTTTAACTTTGTTTTTCACTTTGTCCTCTATCTTTATAACTATTTCTATATATTGATTACTGTTTTTTATATTTTTTTGACTGTTTTAGAACGGGGTAAATAACACTAGTTAGGCAGTCAAAGCAACTTTGTTTAAATTATAATTTTGTGTATGAAATATAATGATAATAAATAATAAACAAAGTACCATATTTAGTTTTAGACTGGCCTAGCGTTGTAACCGCCCACCAAAAAAAAGCCATAAGCAGAAGAGGGAAGGTAGCAGCTTTTGTCAAAAAAAGTTTAACAACTATCGTTCTATATCGTAATTTCATTATATGAGATATTTTAATCGAATGCGGTAGATTGCACCTAAAATCAGTAGATCTACCGAAAAATCGATAGGGTTGGTAATGTTGGACTGCCCTGGGCCGTTTGCACACACAACGCGGGGAGAAGGGAGGCGGGGCGTAGTGGGAGTGTGACGCTCACCTAACTAACAGGGAATTCCCGGAAAAATAATATCGGTCAGGGTTTAGCAAACCAGGTGCGATTTGGGCAGACGGATCGGCGTTAAGCTACGTTGTGTGTATAATGCCAGAAATATTGTCACGTGACAATGTGCATTAATTACCAGAGTTATTAAATTATTAATGACTGGTATGAGTAAAAAATTAAAAATAAATCAACGGCTCTTCTGTCAAGTTGACTTTTTGCAGATTTGAAACGAATGTATTTATTAAATGTTATTAAATATTTGTAAATAACCACTAACCGACTTTTCTATGTCTACTGGTTTTGAGGCGTACCCGTCTCTTCGTCAGGACACCAATTAAACCAACATGCAAACCAACATGCAAAACCCACTATACACCTTCACCACAGTTGTTTGCACAAAAATATAAAACCAACACGACATGCATTTTAATAAGCACATGCACTTATTAGGACTAACATGCACTGATTAATTTAATTAAAGATAATTACTGTTGACAGGATGTAAAATTGTTTTACTCTATTTTTTTCTTTAATTCTTAAATAGAATATTTTATTAATTTAATCAGTGCATGTTTGTCCCAATCAGTGCATGTGTTTATTAAAATGCATGTCATGTTGGTTTTATATTTTTGTGGAACAACTATGGTGAAGGTGTGCAGTGGGTTTTGCATGTTGGTTTAATTGGTGTCCTGATGAAGAGACGGGTACGTCTCCAAACCGGTAGACATAGAAAAGTCGGTAAGTGGTTATATACAAATATTTAATAACATTTATAAAAATATTTGACCACAAAGTTAATGCATTAAATATTAAGAATATATTTATATTTAATGAATTTAATGAATCAATTCTATCATAAACAAAATAATAATAATATCGAATATGTAGGTTTGTACCAAGAGAAAATACTTTGAGGCTTGCAGGTCGATAAGTCGCAGAGCTAGTTGAGTTTCTGAGAAACAAATCAGTTTTGATTTGGCCTTACAAAGCAGATATCAAGAACTCCGACAACTGACAATAAAATAGGAAATAACTCAAATATATCTCCGAGGGTAGTAAATAAATGACGTTTTTCTGTACTTGCTTTTATCATATCCACAACATTCGCTGTGTTCCACGTGAGAACAAGGAACTAAATAGTTCCTTGACTATGTGCTTCGTAGATTACGAAACAGCGTTTGATTGCCCGCATAGACCTACACTTTGGAAAATACCAGAAGCATATGGGATGCCTATAAAACGAATCGAACTTATTAAAGCCCTTCACTTAAGTAGCAAATGCTGAATCAGAATTGACGATGTTGTGACATATTGGTTTGAGGTCACAAAAGCTCTGCGACCTAGAGTATGCCGATGATGCGGTTATAATTGGCGATTCAGTCGTGGGTCTTCAGGTCACTGTAGATAAGCTAAATAGGTACTCCGCATGCATGGGTTTAAAAATCAATATAGCAAAAACCATGTACTATGTAATACTTTGTGCTTTGATGCTCAAAATCTCCTGACTCTGTCAAACCAGATCATCGAAAGGGTCGAGAGTTTCAAATATCTGGGGATATGTGTTACAGAAAATGACAGCTTTCAAAAAGAACTGGGAGTGCGGTTAGGAGCAGCAGGCGCCACATTCAACAGTATGAAGGATATCTGGAGATCGGATATTTACTTAGTGAAAACCAAATGCCACCTACATAACGCTTGCATAACACCTATTCTTCTTTATGGATGCAAATCGCGGCATCTCACTAGGGCCCAACACAGCAAAATTCTGAGTTTTGAGAATAAATGTCTAAGAAGAATCTTGGGTGAGCGGTGGTTAGACTTTGCGAGGAATAAAGTAATAAGAGAACAGACGCAGCAAACTCCGGTGACAACTGTCACAGAAGTCGAGGCGACACGGTTGGCTAGGTCATATACTGCGGATGCCTCCTGAGCCTTGACCACTTGCCTACTTTACAAGGCATCAGGTTCTCGACGTCCTGGTCGTCCACTGCTGACTGTTCGTCGGCAGTTTATGTCAAAACTTTGGGAAAACCTGACTTGGAAGGACGCAAAGAAGTTGACAGCCGATAGAGATTCATGGAGGATCTTTGTGGATACCATATGCTCCAACTAGGGAGCGGACATTGAATGATGATTATGATAAACCCGCTTCTAACGATTTATCATGTCTAATCGAGACGACAGTTGTTAAAAGTTATAAGGACATTTGTAAAGAACTGTCTCATCGTTATGCAAAAATTAAATTAAAAATTAATTTATCTTGAATAATTAAACTTACTTCAACATAGTAAGAAACTGTTACAGAAGCTTTTTGGAAAGTTTAATTTTGTATTTTCTAACGAGAATCTAGGGTTATTATATTTCATAAGAAACATTATACGATGCTTAATGGTACCTGGACTGTTATACTTTAATAAAGCTACACGGAAAAGCAAACTCCATCTAGACTGAGTTGAAAATAAAAATAAAATATCCCGTTACACAAATTAAAGATATTTTCGTTAAACTTAGGCAAAGAAGTAGAAAATACATTTACCAAACTGTTTACCCCTTACCAGATCTCTCCCTTGTTTTGTAAAGACGTGTTATTTAGAAACGACATTCTAGATCAACGGTACAGTTTTCAACTTTAAATTTCGGAAAATGTCAAAAGGCCGTCACAGCGCTGCTTTGCCCGGTGTTCCGATTTTTTCCCCTACGCAGCGCGACGCTGACTATTGGGACTTTAGGGTAATTTATGCTTACCGAAAATAAATATTGAAAAAGTGAAAAATGAATACGGTAAATTTTCTAGCGCAATATATCCTTGCTTGAATTTCCACGTGAAAGATTGTTTCAAAAAAACAATCGATGGTTGTCTTCAAAAAAGAGATTTTTCGACTCGCAATCACGTGCTCTAAGATCCGTTACAAGTATTTAAATTTTAAAACAATAAAAAAGTTAGTGGTATTAAATATACCATATAGAAAAACAGTGTTTATTTGTGTATATCAAAACAGTTATTGAATATTTAGTAAAACGTTTAGTGAAAATACTGCTTTTTGCCAGTTTGAAATCTCTCTATTGTTGGCTTTATAACTCAAAAACTATGAGTCTGACGGAAGTAATGTAAAATAATAATTTTAATTAAAAGATTCTACATCTTTTCTTGTTTTTTTTAATTAGGGTTTTACTAAAATCCTATATTCACCGGTCTTGTTATGTTTCAAAACATGAAAAACCTTTTTCATCAAAAAAGTACCAGACGACCTCGCAGACATACATATATGTATAAATAACA
The DNA here is from genome assembly GCF_059751315.1 of Micrasema longulum. Taxonomy (NCBI): domain Eukaryota; kingdom Metazoa; phylum Arthropoda; class Insecta; order Trichoptera; family Brachycentridae; genus Micrasema; species Micrasema longulum. The sequence goes on from NW_028277674.1 coordinate 74,871, forward strand.
CACAACTACCATTTTACAATTTAATTCTTTTCATATTGTAACGTGTTCTACATAAAACAAAGCTATTGGTATTGGTAATATCATTGAAAAGTATAAATTATTAGGGCATATTATTTTTTCACCAAAAAATTATTCTTTACTATAAATAGTGAAGTCGTAGTTTACAACAAAAAAAAACTAAATGACAATAGTAAACCTGGGCCGCGATTTCAAACGCTATATTTATCGGTTCATTTTGAGACGGCAGTTAAATCTATGTTTAAGGTGAAAATGTATGAAAATCTTAAGAATTTTCGTCGATAACCCATAATTGACCACGTTTAGAAAAAAAACATTGTGTACATATTCTATTTTTCATACAGAAAACTTTATTTTTTTTTGTGGATAAAATTGATACGGGCCTTGGCAACTTTACTGATTTACGTAAAATTTGGGCACGTCATTTTAAATGCTATTTTAGATCAGCTTCAAAATTTTCAACCTTGAATTTATCCGGTGCGGCGTATCACGGTGATCGAGACATCCTTCCTCGAGATCGAGAAAGCAGGAGCAATGCAAAATTAAGGCGCATAATTTGTTTGACCAAAAAATTCAAACTCTTTTCCAAAAGTAAGTCGTAGCTATTTTAAATTTTGAGATATCACTCGAAATGTTGTGTCTAAGTTGATTAAACTTTCGACAAAAAATTACTAGGCGTTATCTGATGCTCATGAAATTCTCTTTAAAAAAACTAATGATTTCGATTGCTACTCATATTTAAAGTCGAATTGAAATATTTGAAACAGTTCCACCAGCAAATTTAAGCTTCTCGCCCACGGTAAGTCGTAACGACTTAAAATTTAAGCGTGTCATTAATTTAATTTGCCATGTTTTGGTGTACCGTGCTATTTTTAATATAAAATTTATACAACGTTAAAGTCTGAACCAAAAAAAAAATTTGTAATCAAACTCAAATCAAAATTGTGTTGAAAATTTTATCCAAAATTAATATCTAGTCATGTTGTTTTGTTGTAAAAAAAACAGGTACATATTCTGAACACAATATTGCACGAATTTATTAAAATAGATTTTAAATAAATGGTTGATTGCTGATCTCGACAAAACTAAATCCTCTTTCTAAACTTTTTTTACACTCACCAACTCTTACTTACTAACTTTTCCCCTCTATTTTTTCCGACCGATACTTTTTCATGAGGTTTCTTTGTTCATTATCATATGACATATTATAACCCTTGCAGCTATTTGAAATGATGCTTACATAATTAGCCGTTATACTTTTTGAAAATAAAAATACTTTTAATAGTTTTAATGGAAATGCATAGAATTTCTAATGAGACGTAAATTATAAAAATACTTAAATCTACATATCATTGTGCACGATTCAAATTCGGATTTAAAAAAATGCTACTGAAAGTGTTTTAATTAAATTTATCATTAATAAAATTTTATTTTTGAGCATAAACGCATTCAAAAACATGAATTCTAAAAAAAACAACTTTTTATTTGGTTTGGGAGAAACAATGAATAAAATCACAGTCATTAAATGAAGACCTCATTTTGTTACCACGCATTTATGATATAAAAACTTTTTTTTTAAATCGGTAGATGCTCGGATAATATTTCTTCGTGCATTTTTTCATCTCGTAAAAACAAAGCACATTATACAATTTATACAATGGTTTCAATATGCCGGTTGAAATATATATGTTACTTGTACTTGCTATAGTGTATCAGTGTTATTATTGTACATGTTAGTAACGATAAGTATATCTATATATATATTGGGTGAGGGTGTGTGTATATATCTATGAGAGGATAAGTATTGTATGTGTGTGACAATGTGTTAAAAAAAATAAGCTAATGAGGTAACCTATCAACCACATAATAAATGGATGTAAAATTAAGAACTCTTCAACCTAAAATCCAAATTTTAAAAATGGGTTTCAAATAGTAATAAAAAAACAACAATTATAATTATATACACATATAAGTACTCATATATATACAAAAATATAATTACACGTATGTTTGTATGTATATGTAAATAATAATTATTTTAAAACATCAATGATGGCTTTGTAAGTTATTTGTTCATAAAAAATAAAAACAATATACATTAGGATACGATTTTTTAACAAAACTACCTTTATACTAAAGAGGAAGTTGGTACCTATTGAAAATGAAATATTTTTATTTTATTTCCGATAGTAGTTCATAATACTAATGAAATGAAACGTATCCTCGTTAATTCTTTATCAATATTATGAAAATTAAGCCTGAAAATTATGGTGATTTTTATGATTTTATTGTCCTATAGTTTTTACGCTTTGCTATAGAGATATTAAAAGTTAATAATTTAATTTAAAAAATATATATTTCACTTACCGAAATTTGTTGGTCGCCTGCTCGCCAAGTTCATAAAACTTGATTTCTTCCGAAAAAACGTCCAACGGGACGTTTACTGGTCTTCGTAATCTTCCTCCACTTTGGTAATAGTATAAAATTGCGTCGAAAGAGGGACGGTTCCGGTCAAAGAAGTATTCATTTCTGCACAAAAAAAAAATTGCATCAGATACAAAATAAAATATTTAAGATATATAGAAACAAAAACAGAAGTGTTCATAATAGGCGAAAATATGGAAGAACAAGTAGAATTTTAACATTTTTAATAAATGAATTGTTTTTTTTTTTTTACAAAAATAGCTTTAGGCTATTTATTTAAGGCAGCGCTGTCCAACTTTTAGGCCGCGGGCCATTTTTTCTTTAGCAAACATTTCTAGAGCCAAAGATGGTAGAAAATTCAAAGTCAGTTAACGTCAATTCAAAAGTTATTTTATTTATACGAAAAAAAAAATATAAAAATAAAAAAAATTACCTAATAGAAAAAACAGAAAATTATTTAACAACTTTTTTTTTCTAGCTGAAAAAACTAAGTAGTATATTTCCTTGTTGACTAAAAGTATTAATATTACAATAAATTATATTCATATGTTAATGTACCTACATGTATGATGGATAATTCTTATCACAGTTTTCTGTTTTCTTTCACCGGACATGTTACGTTCAATATTTATTCTGACAAAGTTTTGCTCCGAGCATTACATTCAAAATTTGCTGTAAAATGTATATATTTTTTTTTTTATTTATTTACAATTTTAAAAAAACCCGTTAGGGTTACATTAGAAATTTAATATTGTCTAGTCATTTTATGTCTCGTCTAGTCTAGTTAGTTCAGTCATCATGTGCTTTTTCAGATTGATTTTAAATTTGTCTCCATTAAAAGTTTTCAAGTAGTAAGGTAGGTCGTTGTAGTGTTTAAGTCCATTATGTAGTATTTTTGACTGTCCTGTGTTTGTCTTTGCTTTTTCAATATGATAGTGTTTTTGTTGTCTGGTGTTATATTTATGTATGTCAGCATTTTTGACTAATATTATGTCGTCGTCTTGTATGTTTCCCATTGTTATTTTGTGCACAATTTTTAAGGTCTCAATTTTAGTCAAGTAGTTTATGTCAAACTGGTGTGTTTTTTTGTACAGTTCAGTCGTAGAGGTCAGGTAGGGTAGGTTGTATGTTAGTTTAAGAATTTTATTTTGTTGTCTTTGTATTCTTGTTATGTCTGTCTTGTTACCAGTTCCCCAGAAGGCGATCATGTAACTCAATTTACTTTTGACATAGGCTTCGTTCATCATAATTTTTTCCTTTCTTGATATAAAATCTTTAATTTTGTAGAAGAGGCTATGTAGTGATGCCATTACTTTAGTGAGTCCGTCTATGTGTTTTGTCCATTTTAATTGTCTGTCTATTGTGAGTCCTAGGTAAGTCACATGTTCTAGTTCTTTAAGAGTTTCGTTGTTTATTTTTATGTTCATGTTATGGTTCTTCTTTTGTGTTTCGAAATGTATTATATTGCATTTCTTGGCATTAAGTGTTAAGAAGTTTTTGTTTGTCCATTCTAATAGTTTTTGCACGTCATTGTTGATGGTTTTAGTCGTTTCAATGTCATTTTTATTTTCATATAAAATTCCTAAGTCGTCCGCGGGCCGTAAAAAAAGTTGGGTAGCCAGTTGGACAACGTTGATTTAAGGTGATATAAAAAAATGCTTTTAATAAACCCAGCCAAATAGCAATAAAAAAATAATTAATTCATAAGTTTTCAAAATTCAAATACCTACACTAGAAAAACACATTTTTATATTAGATGATTTTTTTGTTAATTTTTTTTTTGCATTTTTATTTTTTTGTGCCTAGGTTGATTACAAAACTGATTTCAGGTTAACCGACTCATCTTTAATGGTTTATTTTAGATTTTTTTGTTCTTTGCAATTTATTACCAAAAGTAACTTCCGTTTTAGTTCCTATATACCTTTATTATGTGTTATTTTATTTATATGAATAAACAATATTTTTACCTTAAAGGATCGAAGTATCTAATCCGTCTAGCAGGGTCTCCTAATAGAGTGTCAGGGAATTGATTTAATGTCCTTAGTTGGGTTTCAAACCGCAGTCCACTCACCTGTGAAAAAAAAAGTATTTATTAAAAACATTTATATATTTCTACTATATAAAATGTATGTATGATATAATAATACAGATAAGACATAAATATACAATTCGGATATGAAAATTCTACAATAAAGTATGAATTGTATATTTGAAATATAATTTTCACGTTTTTGACCTGTAAAGTTTGTCTATAAAGCGTCCATAATGAATTTTTTTAGTCTGTTGACTGATTTACCCAAATTCGTATAAAATCGTAATTTTTAAAACTCAAAATTTATTTCAATTTATTTTGAAATTTGTTAATTCTAAGCTTTGGTGAAAATGTAAATCAGTATATTTATACGGTGCAAGCAGCGTCGTAGCTAGGGTCGTAAGGGCCCTTGGCAAGATAAGAAGTTTGCGCTCCCCAAGACTTATTTTATAGGAAAGAGAAAAGAAGGCGGTGGGTCTGCTAAGTACGCCCCCTGACGGATGCACCCCTGGCAGTCGTCTGCCTGGTCAGCCCTTAGCTACAACGCTGGGTTCAAGAAATAATGCAAGACTGTTTCTAAAAAAGACTTCCACGTTCCCTTAAAAAAATGTGTTTCCTCTCTGTTGCAATAAATTAAGAAGTTTAATTTTTCAAAAATATGTTAAAACATTAAAAACGTGGTGGCGTAATATAAGCAAATAATACGGCCTCCGTGGTGAAGAGGTAATGACGCTTGACGCACACACTGAAAGTTCCGGGTTTGATTCCCGGTCAACACAAAAAAAGTTGTTTCTCTCAAGCCTGGGTATTCTGTACTGTAATTCATCACTGAAATTAGGCCTCCTAGGATGTTGTGGTGCAAATAAAAATATTTAAAAATTATATAAATGGCATTTTTCAAAATATTTTTCTACTTGAATTCTTCTGATAATATTATTATGGAAGTCTTGGCATTCGCAAGGATTAACATATTTTTTTATTCATCATTTATTATTTTGTACGTGTAATGTCATTGAACTCCTCCTAAATGGCCTATTTACATGCAGTTTTCAGCAAAATAAATAACTTTGCGCTGTGCCAGTTCGTAGATATTAAAATCTCTAATCAAATCTGTAAAAAAAACTGAGAAACACAAATGTTTTATTCATCGATTTACCAGGGTTGCATTCGACGAGAATGTTGAGAATGTTCGAGACAGTGGAAGGATGTTGTTTTTTTGTGTATAAAAAAGTTCGTACTTGAATGCTTACAAACAGCATTCGTTTTTTGTGGATCTCAATCACATCCTTCCCTAAAATTCCTTATTATTTCTACAATTTTTTTTTTTACTGGACTTTTGGTAATGCTAAAATAATATTAATTAATATTCAATACATTTTTGAAAACTGTATTCCTACATAAAGTGCAACCCTGATGGCCACGAAATCAGAGTTTGACATTTGCAAAATGAATTGTATATTTGAAAGATAATTATTTAATGTTTTGGAATTCAACCATAAATAAATACCAAGGTACCTACATAAATTCAATATTTAAATATAAAAGTTTTTAGTTTTGGAATTCAATCATAAACAAGTGCCTAGGTACCTACTTATCAATGAAAAGTCTTTTTCCTTTTACCCCGACAGTTTATGCACGCTTTCGTGACACAACTAAGTAATTTTATCATTTCTTTTAGTTTTAAATTAAAGGTCAGTCTTGCGTCAAAACCAGTCTGGCGGTTAAACAATGACTTATTTCATGTTGGACATGAGTCGAGTGTCATCATTTAAGAGGGCTCAGGGTTAGACGTGGTCAGATTTTTCATCATTCACGCGTATTCACGTATTTCTTCCTTGATTATGGCACGATTTTGAATTGAACACGACGAGGACTCTTAGCCAATGAGCAGATAGAACAAAAAAACTAACCCTTATTACGAATATGTAAAAAGCTAAAAAAAGGCAAAAATAAATATCGTGTGTCTTTATTTATTTATTAATCTAGATAATAATATCTTTGATTTTGATAAATTTTTGTGTGTGTGTGGGTTTTTGATTGGTTTAGATTCACAATAAAACCTGATAGGTGGCGCTGCGAATTCAATTTCAAATGTAATTGAGTATATGGTTTATCAAAAATTCTAATATTTAAGATGTTGCGTTTGCTGAACCAGCTAATAGCAAGCAAGCCAACTTTTGGGCAAGACAACGTCTTTCGGGTCCGTTAGTTACATATTTATTGTTGTTGACATTAAAAAAAATCGTTTCTGATCCGGACTAGCTAAGAGTTTTCTGTGTTTTCAGGAATTTTTTGTTATTACATGGGTATTTATTGGAACCCAATAAAAAAAAGAAAAGGTCCAGAAAATGAAACGAAAACTGAAACCTACTTATATCAAAAGAAACAGTTTCAGTGACCAGTGACAACTATACACAGGAAGGAATTAGAAGGAAAATAATGGCGGCCACCCGTTACTAGTACGCCCTCCAGAAAAAATACGGTCCAAACTAATACTAATGTAAAGAAATACCGAGATAATACTGTTCAAAACATTGATCAAACCTCAGAGTAATAATTCTCTAGAGAAACCCCAAAGCTCCATTGCATAGAACTAAAGCCTTTCAAACTCTTGGTTTGGTTTTTAGTTTAACAATAAACGTGTAATGACGGTTTCGGTTTGCACTCGCAATTCTCAACGCAACTACCTACGGCCCGTTGTATTGCTGTAATCTGTTGCTAAGTTCGTTGTCAATAATTATAGAATGGTTTTTCTCATAATGGGTAACTCTATTAGGTTATTACTCATCAATCAATCAATCAATCCGCACATATGCCTCCGAAACCTGGGTTATGACAAAGAATATTGAGGAAATCATTTCAGCTTTCTCAAAAGCAATCATTGGCGCCGTAGCTACATAAGGGAGCTATATAAAATCTCTGGGCTTTTTAACCAGTGCAAATCTCGAAGATGTGGTGAGATGTGAGAATCTTGCTGCTGCATTGACATTATGTGCTCAAACTATCCCACATTTGGCTGAAATGTATTAAATTAGCATACCAAATTTCAAAATTTAGTCAACTTTTTAAAAATTCCTCAGTCGACTTTATTCCATCTGCCAGTCTGTAGTACTAACTATGCACAACATTCTTTCCCCTATCGTTCTTGCTCAAACCATATTTTTTTTTTCTAATAGATATTCATAATAGAAAACTTAACGTGTTTTTCTTAGCGTTCATTTGTTTAAATATTTTAATGCTTTCCCTTGTGCAAGTAGTTATGCCCACAATATACCTTGTTTGCTTATTTTGCGTTCTTAAGAAGTAACTTTGAGAATGAATACGAAGAGGTAAGCCACGATCCGATAAGATATGTTTTTGTGAATATTATATTTTTCTCTTTTGTTATATTGTTTATACATCTACAATTTTTCCTACCTAACTGGCATTTGATAATTCAGTTCATTCACTTGTGTAAGCAGTTTAATAAAACTGACCTACACTATCAACCCAACCCCCTCACCCTCGTTTCATTTCCATTTATTCATCCCCAATTACTACGTACCGCCTACTCAAAGTCACCGTATGTCAACACAAGATACTTGTGTTTCATTATTTTCTTTTCTGTTCATTACAAGACTCCATATTCCTTAATAGTTTATTCATACATGTTGAGATATAAATTTGAAAATTTGATAACTCAACAGAGATGAAAATGTTTTTTGAGAAGAAATTATACAAGTCTAGGTATTTTTTGAACCACAACATGGCAAACAAGGTCAGAGCTAATATTAAAATAGAGCTCGGGCTTGAGAAAATTATCAAAGGAAAACAATCTCGGAACCGCCGTATTTGAATCAAGTGTCTAAGTCATTATATCACCAAAGATATTCTAGGGCTCATAAACTGTCTATGATTGGTTTAAGTGATCACTTTACATGCTGTGTAAAACTCACACCGCTGTCTATGAATTAGCAGCCAAATATTTTTTCCTGCTATAAACCTATATTGGAGTTAATTTTTTTTATTAAAACTTAAATACCAAATATTATCTTAAAGTTTTGCGGTCTGGCCCTGAAACAGATATTTTTTTATACCCTTATATCATTATAACAACGATATAAATAACGAACACCATAGAAAATACGGTTTTGCAGCGAACTTTATGAAATAAAGTAAAATTAAATCAATAAATGCTTTTATGGAGCCTGACGATAAAATTTTACCCCCCGTGTCCTGTGAAATCTAGTTTTGACCGCCCGATATCGTTAATCACTGTACTCTCGTATAATTAAGGATTAAAAGCTAGCTTTAATTACAACATACGCTTCAGCTAAACAGCAAAGTTATCCCAAAGAAAAATGAGATGTAATGTTTACGTTTCACCGGTCAATTTTGTAAAATTTCAGGTTCGTAATATACTTTAAATTACAAACTGCTTTTGATGAAATTTGAACCTGTACTACAAATGAGGTAGGATAATATTTTTTTAATATAATAAGCTTGGCCTTGTAAACACAAAATATTTTTAATCCACAAAATCATTGCCTTATTCTTGTGAATATTTTTCCTATAAGCATTAACATTTGATGGACGCAAAAATACGTCACTAACATTACCAAATAGTATCTCTTTTAAGTATTTTGGGATACTCATTCATAAAGATGGAGGGTGTGCATCAGATATAACACATATAATTAATGTGATATATTATTAATTTATTTAAACACTTGTACATACACGCTTTACATACGGGGCGTACATATAAGGGCGGGTATATTGCCTTAAGGCAATTTCTTCCAACCCAAACCGTTCAATTTGAGAAATTAATCAAATAAATCAGTGGTATGTGAACATATTGTAGGCATATTAAAAAGTTTTCACTATAAAACAAAACATTAATTTAAAATATTTTTTTTTGTCACAAATAAATATTGGCTAAATATCTACATAATACTATAAAGAGAGGAGGGGGAAAATAAGGTAGTAAAAAAGGAAGAGAAATGAAAAACTGAAATGTTCAGGAAGTGACATTTCTTAGCTTATTCCATAATCGAGCAGCTAATACTGTGAAAGATGAGGCAAAAAAATAAAGCGGTGTATAGGTTTTGTGTAAGGCCAAAAATTTTATTAATTTAAAGAAAAATTGGATTAAAGAATAGCCTGACCCGCACTTATGGCTCCAAATGTTGGACGATGTAATTAGAAGTAACTGAAATGCGCATACTTTAATGATCAGCTGAAATGTCCCTGCGTGACAAAATAAAAGGCTCACGCATTCGTGGAAGCCCAAGTGTCATGGATATCAACAGTAAGATGGAGGAAAGGCAATCAAGATGGTATGGGTATATTGGATAAAGAGTATCCAATCACATTGTGAACCAGGCAATCTCCATGGATCTTCCTCGAATACCAACCCGAGGAAGACAAACAAAATCGTGGGTGGTTCAAAGAGATAACCAAGTGCAGAGACACATTTACACTATCTACGCATGAGTAGTGCACTGCACGGATTTTTTTATTAAAAGCATATCCTTCAAAACAATTAAGAGTAAAAAATTAGTGCAAAACAAAATGCTTGGTCACATATTTGCGTATATTTGAGTTAACATAATAAAGACGCCCGCTAGAAGGAATTTCAGTGTCCTCCAATGAATTCCTGTTTCGTTTTATAATTAATTTTTATGCTATGCATGGCATTTATGGACAAACTAAAAAATTGCTTTGCTTCATAAATACGAGTTTAGCAGTAGAGAAAAAAAAGTAAGACGTTTTCAACGATTTTGAAATTGAAAGCAATTTATACAAAAAAAATACCGTCAATAATTTGATATATTAAAATTTGTATGATTTTATTCTTTATTTTACAGAAAAATACAGTCAACAAAAACTAAACGACATAATAAACAAAAAGTTCAAAGACAGACCAGTGGAGTGTCTAAATAAAAATCATACAAATTAAATTATGGTACAACAAAAGGGTGTGTTTGTGTGTATTGGAATGAGAGTAAGTTAAGTAATGTGGATGTGTGTATTTATATTGGAGTAAATGTTTAGGTGCGTATAAGCGTGACCATTATTAAAAACCAAGTAAGAGCGTATCACAGCCAGATTAAACTTGTATTCAACAATCGATATAATATTTAACTATTAATACTTACATTTGTTAACTATGAATATCTATTAGAAAAAAAAAATATGGTTTGAGCAAGAACGATAGGGGAAAGAATGTTGTGCATAGTTAGTACTACAGACTGGCAGATGGAATAAAGTCGACTGAGGAATTTTTAAAAAGTTGACTAAATTTTGAAATTTGGTATGCTAATTTAATACATTTCAGCCAAATGTGGGATAGTTTGAGCACATAATGTCAATGCAGCAGCAAGATTCTCACATCTCACCACATCTTCGAGATTTGCACTGGTTAAAAAGCCCAGAGAGAATAAAATACAAGCTGTGCAGGACAGTATTTAAATTCCTTCATGAAATGGCTCCAAAATACCTAACGGACCTTTGTATTAGGGAAAATATATGTCAAAGAAAATCTACTCATAGGTCAGCATTTGATTCAGAAAGAGGAAAACTTGTCGTAATACGGCGCTCCCCAAACACTAGATTTGGAGATCGTGCTTTTGCCGCCGCCGGCCCCTCTGCCTGAAACCAATTGCCTTTAAACTTACGAATCATCGACAGTCCCAGTCAGTTCAGATCCCAACTAAAATCCCACTTTTTTAGATTTTCATACCCTCAATTTTAAATCTGGAAATATAATACATCACTTAAGTTTAGTTAGAATGTAAGTTTAGATATACAATTGTAAAGCGCCCTTGAGGTGATTTTGTACAAAAATGGCGCTATATAAATCAGCCAAAAATATTATTATTAAATTATTATTATAATCATCAAAAAAAAAAGTTTACTTGTGAGAAATTGGTACGCACACCTACGCGTACATAGAAATATCCTTAAATGTAGAGCAACAGTTTAATTATGTTAGCAATGGTTGGTTCAATTATTATTTACTACAAACGTTGTTACTAATTCAGCAAATATTTATTTTTTGTCAAAAATATTATTTTATTTTCGGGAGAGCATTCTTACGTGATACAAAACTAATATTTTAAATACATAATACGTTCCACAAGGTGACGATTGTGTCTAAACATAAAAACAAACCATCAAATCAGTGGAACAAACCAAGGTAGGATGTGTGAAGTTAACAATTTTTAAAGTGTTTAGATAAAACACGATTATTTTTTTTCATTATGGAGTATCACATAGTGAATATCAATTCAATCAACGAAATGAGTTGTCAGTAACAGCTATGTATATCATTTTCATTGGCACAGATTTAAACGGAGAGGGAGGTCTACTTTGAGAAGGAAAAAAGGGTAATCAAATTTTCTTTTATTTTATTGAAATATCTGCCAATATTCGTAAATAGTGTCCAAACTTACATTTGGTTTCGGCCAGTTCTAGCCAATAACGGTCGCTGTTTTGGTCGGATTATGTTCGGCTGTACTCAGGTGCATCCAATTGCTCCTGACGATAAAAGTTACATTACAAAGAACCACTGAATTTATGCCTTTAATTTAATTTTATTTTAATGAACTCTTAAAAATAAAAACGTTTAATTTTGGGCGCTTTGAAGTAACCTTTAACTTATTTGAACAAGTTTCGGCTTCGGCTGAAATTAGAACAGAAGCCGAAACTTAGTTTTTGTTTCGACTGATAACCTTGTTTTGGTCGGTCACTATTGGTAAATTAAATCCATTACTTATCTAGAAGGATATACGAGAAAGCATTCAAACATTTTTTTAAAATAAAAATAATTGACATACTGCAGTTTTTGACATTTGAAAATTTTTCTGTCTCTTACTTTTCGACTTTGTACGAAGTCGGTTCACTAATGCTCTAGCGTTTCTATGTCTTCAATCACCCGTCTACACAGCACAGTATGTCATTTGCAGCTGGAAATTACTGAGGGCTAGATCTGGCGAATCTGATGGGTGTTTAATTAATTCTAACCCAGCTCCGTGAATTGAAGCCTTCATAATTGAAACCTTTTGAGTAGAGGTATTTTCATGTTAAAAAATACTCGTTTTCACAACTAATCTCTCCTCTTTTCCTTAACAACAATTTTTGTAAAAAGTTAGCGTAGTAGGAGCCTGTTATAAATCCCTTCAGAAGGTAGTTATAAGGAGTGTATGTATGTCCTTGTTACCAACAACATAGCTATAGTCATCTGCATAAACGCATATCCTGGCAAGCTCATTATAGAATAAAGAAATATAACTTTTTTTTAAAAACATTTTTAAAATAAAAAGGGTCTGTGAAATACCGTCCAGTCCAAAAAATAGTTTTTGCTACTACTTATTAGCGTAAAATATTTTTAAAAATGTAATAATTTTGGATTCCCGCAAAACCAGTCATTTCATTGGCCATGCCTCTAATACGACACGGTTCATATTTATTTTTAGCTTTGTTCAAAACGTAAAAAAAATTTTAGAACATCGTCACGAGTCTTGACGTTACAACTGTCAATGCCAAACATGTCGCATTTTTCTGGTGACATTTTTTTTATAATTTCATTTTTAAAGTAATATATTTTATTTTATTTTATTTGGGAAATCAGCGGTTCTAAAAAGACGGCTTAGTTTGTAAGAATTTGACTTTTAAATTGTCGGGTTTGTTGCAAACATGGCAACCTCTACTTAAGTATTATAAAGTTGGAATGTATAAAATTCAATTTATTATTTCACTACTGTTTCTTGACATAATCATGCTTATGTTATCACTGCTTACGTATAAAATATTTACTGCTTTTAATAAAAAAAAAATGGTTGAAAAAAAGTTGAAGTTAAGTTTTGTCAGTTTTATGTGATTTGCTCTAAATAGAGAAAGATGGATTTTGCCGGGTTTGCAAATAGTACCCTCACATATTAAATTTGTAAATCTTACACATACGTTATGATGTACACAAAGATACAACATATATGTTATAAACGTTAGCATTAATAAATTTAAATTTACAACAACATCAAACCATCACTCCGTTTCCACTTTACATGTAAAACGAATTACATATAATATTGTGGGGACCAGAGAGTTGTTGTCTATGGCCACAGTGCCCAATGGACCTATATAAGGGCACGTAACATGTCACTCGCCCTTCTCTGTCTTCACCAGTATTCAAATTCACTTAAAAATATTATTTGTGTAATCTTCGTATTTTCGTGTGAATAAACCAAAAATTGTAAGTAACTTAAATTATTTTATTTATTTATTCCTTGAGGTTTAATCCATTAAATCCATTCAATCATAATATGTTTTACATGAACTAACAAACAGCTACTATCAAGTAGAGTATAATAATAAATCTTCAGTTAATCCTATTGTAATGGACATTAGAAAAGATATCCAGAAGCTTCGATGCAGACACCAGGACGTGTACATCGGCTGGATACGGGGACACTGCGGAATCCTTGGCTACGAAAAGGCTGACGAAAAGGCTCGAGAAGCTACGCTCAAGAAGACAGCCCCCGATTTTGCCGATTTCCCGCTCAGCTTTGCCAAAAGAAAAATAAGAAGCAGAACCCTCCAAGTCTGGAACGATCGTTATTTAAGCGAACCTACCGGAAGTATAAATATAATGTTTTTCCCTACCATTTTCCATGCCTATGATTTCAGGAGAATGCAGAATGCTGGCTACGAGCTCACCCAGATGCTTACGGGTCATGGTGGGTTTATGAGCTACCTGCATCGCTTCAAACACTCCGAGATCGACAGCTGCCCATGCGACGATGAAACTCCTCAAGATGTCCCTCACCTGTTGATGCGTTGCACCTTTTTCAGCTTTCAAAGACAACAGCTGGAGGCGCGATGCAGAAGCTTGGGTGAAGATCTATGCGACATCCCATCGGTGATAGGTAATAAAGAACTCACACGAGAGGTAGTATTTTAGATAATCAATATAGTGCAGGCAATTGGTAAAATAAACCAAAGAAGGTAAGAAAATGCCGAACACTCCTCTAGTGGAACGGAAGGCCAGTTGACTACTGCCAACAGGCCGGCTTCTTCTAAAGAGTTTTGAGTGGTTTCCTCTCCTCATAAGCAAATGCTGAGAAGTTCCTGATTGGCCCACATTAGTATATCCCTCTTGATCGCAACAGTTGAGATATATTTAAAGAAATTTAATTGCAGAAAAATCCGCTTTTGAAATATAAACCTTGTATATTACAAGCAAGGTAAATAATAAAGCAACTCCTATATATAAAAAAAAAAAAAATAATAAATCTTCTACAATATAACGTACTATATATTGAACCGGGTTGTGGTTCCGTAGTAGTATTGAGGGCTCACGGACCACAGGTCCCAGGTTCCAATCCCACATATCACAATTCGATTTCCATTTTTCCAGCACAAGTTATTTACGACTTTTAGGAAATGGTCTGAGAATTTAAATGTTTGAGCAAATAATATAAACTCAAATATTACTGTTTTCAAAAAAATGCTTGTCGGCTTCGTGGTGTAGTGGTCAGCGCATTTGCCTACCATGCAAGATGTTTTGGGTTCGATTCCCGACATGGTTGGAGTGAAATATTTACTAAAAAAAATCGCTCAAAAAATCAAAAAGTCCCTGGACTGGCGCCTGAAGCTAAGACTGATCATCTTACCTTCATGTAACAAAAAATGGTTAAGATACGCTGCGATTGGTGTATCAATGCAGTACTCTACGTACCCTTGGGTGCAGAGAGGGAATGATGATGATGACATATAATTTTTTATATTTTTTTCTACGAATTGAATTTTTGGTTCATTGGTTATTGTTGTAATGTTAGTAAAACATTACATCCTATGTAGAACCAATTTATATGTAGAAAGTAAGTTTATTGTTCGTAAATACTGTTTTAGAGGTCTGGAACTAATTATATTTATTCTCTCTTTTGCCAGACAAACATTATCCTAGGACGTTAACTCAAACGGAATCGCATGACAAATTCAGTGCGACGTTCTGGTACATTTATTTTGTCCTCGTCGCAGAGACGTGAAGAACAAAAGAACTCGACCTATAAAAGGACCACAGGTGGTAACTAGTACTGTTCAATTCAGTGATCGCCGTTACTCTTGCGCTTCATAGCCGAATTATGTGTTTTATTCAATATATAAGAAGTAAAAGCGCTTTACCTAATCAAAAAAATCCTACAGATACGTCAATAAAATTAAAAAATATATTTGAATTCACAAACGTCAACATATGGAAGAATCGAAGGAATATAGATGTTAAAAAATATGCAGAATGGTGAATGATGCACAGTGTGTAAAATGGTTACTTAAACCAGCCAATGATAGGTCATAAGCCCTGTGGATGCCTAAACTTCTATATTCCCTTCTCTAAAATGTTCATCATCTCTGTTGTATTATGTTTATATTAACAACTACCTGAAGGGGTTGAATCCTTTCTTTGTGTACAAAAATTTGGACGAAATGTAAGCATTGTTGATGAATTTATACTTTAATAGCTCTCTAGAAAAAGAAATTGAAGCTAAAAAAGACATTAGTTAGATTAAGAATCTGGCTCTATTTATTAACGTACTAAAAAATTAAACAGATATGGATATTAAAACATTACAAATTGAATAATTTCTAATTCTTAATTATTAATGAATATGTAAGTATTAACAAAAGATGTGTCCACTCTTTTTCAAAATTTCAAAAAAGTTTGCCAAAAATAAAACAAAATGTATAAACGTTATTTAAAAGGAAATCTGATCTTCAATATATTGTGTTTGCTTTAAAGTAACACATATTATTGCATTCGATTAAAACCTTTAAAATAGAACATCAAGTAGATGAAAGTGAGCATTTTTGACACATTCTTCTTTTAGCGTTCAATCAAAGGAAAAAAGCTGCCAAAGCTATTTGCAAAATTTACGCAGTGTACAGTAAGAGATGCCATAAATTATTGACTGATTTGTCATAAAATGTGTTTTTATTTATCCAATTTTATTATTTAAATCCGCATGTGTTTTTAGTGCTGTACGACATTTCTTAGGCATTAGGATGCTGCCCAGGCCTTACTCGTTTTTTTCATCACTGCGGAGTTTAAGACGCCGTGGTTCGTGATTTTAAAACGCAAATATTAAAAAAAATATATTTAAAAGAATCTTAGTTTTATTGACTGAGATACATATGTTCTTATCATCAGGAATTGACACTGCCGCTGTGGTTGAATCGTCTGCGTAGCACGTGATGTTAACGACCTTATCTCCCTTAGTTCTAGATTTATCACTCCCTCCATTCTTAAAAGCGTTTTTTTAATATTTATTGTGTTTGTGTTAGAAACGTTTTTTTTTACGTAAGTATATATTTGGTTAAAAAAATGTTAAAGTTGTTTTGTCGTTCTAAATAAGTGTTTTTTTAAATGTTATTTTTTTTAAAAATATTTAGATAACATAATCCAGTCTTACACAAAAAACAGTAAATGCAAATGAAAAATAAATCGACCAATTAAGTTATCATAAATTATTATGAATTCTCAGCTTTTTTCGATAATCTGTCGTACTTCTGTTCACGAGTGCCTTTACTCTTTACGAATCCCGCGTTTTCATCTGGAATTTGTAAGTCAGTGAAATATTCTAGACGGTTCTTGACTATGTAAAGCATTACTTTGCTTGTGTGGGATATGAGAGACAATGTGCGATAATTAATATATTTTCTGGTAGAACCTTTCTTATATAGAGTAATAAATATTAAGTAGCAGAAAATATCGGGTAGCAGAAGAAAGTCGCAAATTTGGGTTGGAAATAAACAGAACTAAAACGAAGCTCATGATCGTTGACAGAGCCAATATGCAACAACTATCGGACTCCAAGATCTTAAAAAAGTCCAAGATTTTGTTTATTTAGTCTCATTTATCTCAGTGGGCGGTGCATGCACATCAGAAATTAGAAGACGCATCCTAATCGCAAAACATGCCATGACTTAACTGAACAAAATTTGGCAGGTTCGGGGCATTTTGAAGAAAACTAAAATGTGCTTAGTTCGGACGCTTGTGTTCCCAATATTCTTATATGGCGCAGAAACGTGGACAGTTAAAACACGTGAGCAGGAATGAATAGATGTCTTCGAGATGTGATGTTGGCGTTAAATGCTGAGAATACCATGGACAGCCAGAAGAACAAATGTCACCATACTGGAGGAACTCCACGTAAAAGTTTGCCTATCGGCCATATGCTGCCAACGTATTCCGCATTTCTTCGGACACACAGCTAAACGTGGCCCAGAAAATCTGAAAAATTAATAATCAAGGGCAGTGTGCTGGAAAAATAAGCAGAGACCGAGCTGCAGCTCTATGAATCGACCAGGTGAAAACAACGTCACGAGCGACCCTATATGGAGCTGTGGAGAGAGCGCAGAGCCGTGAAGAGTGGAGGCGCTTTGTCAATTTAATAACTGGAGAGAGTACCAATGACCACGACCCTCAGAACTGAGGAACGATAAAGAAGAAGAAAAAATCAATATATCTACCAGCAATTTTTTGATTTTGTCCAATTTTTTGTTGACAAAAACTGGATTCAACCCCAAAGGGAGCTTTTTTTACTAACATATAAAAAGAGATGACGAACATTTTAAAGGAGAAAATATAGCAGTCTAGGAATCTACAAGGCTTTTGAACTGTCATTAGCTTATTTTCTCAACTTCACAAACATCAAGAGATGGAAGAATTAAAGGAATATAGATGTTTAAATATAGACAGAATTGTAAATGTTACACAGTGTGTAAAACGGCTACTTAAATCAGCCAAACACAGGTTATAAGCTCTGTTGATGCGTAGACTTCTATATTCATTTCCCTAAAATGTTCTCTATCTCTCTTGTTATGTGTTTTTAATATATTTATTAATGCAAAACAAAAAAAAACAAAAAAATATGAGTGACTAGAATAAAAGAAAAAAAATATTTTTAAAAAATAGTTGCACAAATTTCATTCAATATTGTATTTATTCATATAAATAAACCTATTTAAAAAAAAAACGTATGTCAACTCTAGGAGGCCAAGAGCTCCTATAGCATATTACAACGGCGTTCCGATTTTTTTGTTTGGGTTTTGGTTTAACAACAAACGTGTAACGGATGGTTTCGGTTTGCACTTTCAATTCTCGACCTGAGTTCATACGGCCCGTTGTATTGCTGTAAAATGTAGCTTACATCGAAGTTAATAATCATATAATTGTTTTTGTCCGTAAGGGCGACTCTGTTAGTCGGCGGCGTATTAATTATCTTATCATAATATGAATATAAATATATGTTTACGAAGTGGATATGAAGAGATTAAATTACTTTTGTACTTACATTGATAACGACTCTTTCGCAAAAGTCATGGTCGTGCGGGATTGGTTCAAACTGTGCTATGTTCGTCAGTTGGGGGTGCGGACCGCCTCCATCCTCGTCCTGGCTGCTCAACTTTGGGAGCGACCTGCAAATACATATTCCATAAGTAAAACCGAATCAAATTTAAAACAATGAAAAAAAATAAAGACAATTCAAAAGATTGAATCAGCAAACAAGATATTTTATTTATATATTTTTTTGACATTCCCTGATGAAACTAATATTTGGATGGTGTTTAGCAAAATGTGTTAAACCACATCAGCCTTAAACTGAGATATATGATATTGAACATCAGGCGCATTTTTGTTCGTATTGATCTGAATTCGCAACAATACGTTAAGCATCTTAAAGCAGTGTTACATTGGTTTGAGTCCAATTGCACATTTTTTGGTTATCACATCTACGTGTGACTGAGAATTTATAAGGTTAAACTCGCGCTATAATGTTTACCCCGTATTGATCTTAATTTGCAACAATACGTTTAGCATCTTAAAGCAGTGTTACATTGGTTTGAGTCCAGTTGCACTGTTTTTGTTTAACACATCTACGTGTGACTGAGAATTTAAAAGGTTAAACTCGCGCTGTAATGTTGACCCCGTATTGATCTGAATTTGCAACAAAACGTTTGGCATCTTAAAGCAGTGTTACATTGGTTTGAGTCCAGTTGCACGGTTTTTGGTTAACGCATCTACATATGACAGAGAATTTGTAAGTTTAAACTCACGCTATAATGTTAACCCCGTATTGATTTTAATTCGCAACATTACGTTAAGCATCTCAAAGCAGTGTTACATTGGTTTTAGTCCAGTTGCATGGTTTTTGGTTAACATATCGAGGTAATACAGAGAATTCGTAAGTTTAAACTGATAAAAATATTTTTTAAATGTAAGAATACCATTTTGAGATCATGATTCGGGCACAAATTAATTTTTACGAATTTGTGGCACATTTTTTGCATTAAACCTTATGTTTAAAACATCATTTTAATATAAAATATGAAGCAAACCTTTAAATTTAGTATGAACGATTCCTACGAGTACTTTGTCAAACGGGCTCGATGATTATTTTTTTAAAATAAAATAAAAGTGATTATATGCATTTTCAGAGGGAATGAGACCTTTATAAGGAAATAACAAAAGTCTGCCAACATTCTGCATCACATATTTCTGACATCTTTTTTAAAGTTATCTGTAGATAATGCAGGTAAATTGAGCCCATTAAAAGTGATGGGTGAAGTGAATCAAATGATAAAATGGTCACCATTGTTTATTAAAAAATTTAACTCCATGAGTTTTTTGTCCATTTCTTTTAACAAAACTGTTTTGATATTTTTTTATTAAATACGAACGTTTTGTAAACAAAGAACCAAGAAAAAAAGGTAAATCTGATATTAGTAATTATTTAACTTTACCTTTAAAATATCAGTCTATTCACTTTATCCGCAATGGGCTCAATCGTTTTGTTAGTAATATAAAATGGCAAAAAAGCACATTGTTTTTACAAAGTCATAGTTGTTGGGAGCTATTTTGTAACATTTTCTTAAATCAAAATTACATCAAAATTGACAATTAATATTCTGTAAAAAGAAACAGTTTTGCTGTCTTGCAAAGCACACTTCTGTTTGAAAACATTCGATTAAATTAATGTAAAGATAAAAAAATATCAGCATAAATATAACATCCTTTAAACACTTTCAGCAAATAATAACTTGAGCTGGTCAACGAAAAACATATCAAATAAATAATTGTGCGGAAAACATGATTTTACTAACCTGTAAAAAAATCTAATTATGAACAAATTATTAAATCAATACATACAAATTTATGTAGTAACGAAATAATATTACAAACAAAACTTTAAGTCCCATTTAAAAAAATGTTCCCACTGTGAAATATTTTTTTCTTTTTCTGTTTTTTATTGATTTTCCTTTTCTGTTAATATTAACTTTACAACAATATTTTGAGTTTGTCCAAATTTTTGTAGACAAGGACTGGATAAGGAAGGAATATAGATGTTAAAATATAGGCAGAATGGTGAATGTTACACAGTGTGTAAAGTGGCCACTTAAACCAGCCATTGACAGGTCATAAGCTCTGTAGATGCCTAGACTTCTATATTACCTTCTCTTAAATGTTCTTCATCTCTGTTGTAATATGTTAACTTTACAGCATAAATAATGACTTGCGTGATTCTAAATTATTATAAACCCTGATAAAGAGGAATAAAATTAAAAACTAGTGGACGTATAATTGAAAATTAAAGGAGTTTAGACACATTTAAAAAAAATAAGCGTAAAACAAGCTTTTTTCAAATGTCTTGTTAATAAAATTGAACAATGGAAATATTTTTTTATGATGTGTATGATTCAAAATTTAACTTTTGGATTACATCAAAAAATATTTTAAGAAAATAAAAAATGATGACGAAAATTTTTGTTCATATTGAATTAATATAAATTAAATATTGCATAATCTTTCAACTCCTCAAATGGGGCAAGACGATAGAAATATAAAAATAATGTAAAAACGTAATGAGGATTCCGTTTTTTTTTGTATTTTAAACGATTTTGAATAATTGTGTTTCATGTTTTATTAATAACAAGAAAATTGTACTCACTTCATTTTAAAGTCAAAACACAACTTAAACATAATGGCCGAAGCGTCGAAACGTCGTGTCGCGTCGCGATGTCAAAATATTATGTCATTAAATGCATAGCCTAAACTAATATTACTTCACAGTTCGGTACAATTAAAGGATCAATTAAACAATTATTGTTTTACTTGACCAGCGGTAACAGGAAACGATCAATTGTATTCCATTGTGTCAAATGAGCGGCAGCGTAAGCACAATTAGTAGTTTTCATACTTATTTTACAGAATTCCTTCATTGCATACTGTTATTTTGACATTTAGAAATAAATCTCGCTTTCGGTTCGATTTACACATCCGGTTAGAGCGAAGATTTTGTGAAAAGATTTGAAAGTCAGAGAGACCCCCGAAAAACGTTTTTTGACGTCTGGGATTCAGGTGGCACACCCTGGGGCAAATTGTATCTTTGATTAAAGAAATGCGAAAATAACTGTACAAAAGTGCCAAAATGTTTGACAGGATAGGTAAAATGTTTTTTGAATTTGATCACCACTCCAAAAAATGGTTTCGAGTCACGTAGAGTTAAAGGACAGGTTGCGTTCATAGCTTTGGCCTTATCCCGGAACCAAACTGTGTAAACGGCGAAAGACGTCCATCTGTGGAACACATCCTGTGGATTTGAAAATTATAACAAATTGATGGACATAATGGTCGAAAGTTTAAGTAAAGTAATGAGAGTATGGAGTGTAGATCTTTTTTTAGATAATTTATTTTAAGGCCTGCCAACGTTCTGTGAATTTGACGGTGGAAGAAGGTAAGGGCAAAGGAAAATTAACCTATATTATTTATATTATGTATAATATATTTTTATGTTTATAAACAATATATGTATTTTATTTTTTTACTCACTTTGCACAATTTGTAGAAACCTGTTATTAGTTCTGAGTTTATACAATGAATATGTTGTTTACTATAAATATATATGCAGAACTGTTGGTTTCCCAAATAAAATAAAATGTTGTTCTTGTGGTAGCAGATTGCGTGCGTTTGATTGTTTAACCTTGACGAGGGCGATGTGTTGATTGTTAATGTTGTTTACTTCCTCCGAGGGGTGGAAAAATCAAAATATCCCTTTTGTCTTTAGTTTTAGGAAACCTTTAAGTGGGCGATGTTTAATTGCGCTAAAATCTCTTTGCTTTTATTTTAACCTTTTTTTTATATTTCTCTTTTGTTTATAATATTCACCGGAGTTTGGTTTAGTGTATGAAAGTTGCATTCTTGGACTGTTCTTTTTTATAACCCTAATGGGATCCATCCTTAAGAAGTGAATTCTACTAGATCGAGGAACATCTATTTCCTCCCAAAAACTCTGCGATCTAGAGTATGCCGATGATGCTGTAATATTTAACGATTAAGTAAGAATCTACGGGCACTGTGGTAGGCTAAAAAAGTATTTGGCGTATATGGGTTTGAAATCCGATCTTGCAAAAACCCATGTACTGTGTAACACATTGTGTCTTGGTGCCCAAAATCATTTCACTTTGAATTTGTAAGGAATTAAGTAGTAAGAGAACGGACGCAGCAAACTCCGGTGACACCTGTCATCAAGCGGAGGCGATAAAGTTGGCTTGGCCATGTACCGCCGTTGCCTTCTGAGAACCTTAAACAAGCAGGCTTACATTACAAGGCATCAGGTGCTCGATGTCTTGGACGGCCTCTGCTGACTCTTTGCCGGCAGTTTATCTCAGAACTACGGGACGCGAACTTGACTTAGAAGGATGCACAGGGGTTGGCAGCTGACACAGATACCTGAAGGATTAACGTGGACACCATATGCTGCACATGACGATAATGATTCGTATATAATTGTTGTCATTTATTAAATAATTCAAGAATTAAACTTTCCGCCCATTGGTGTAATGGTCAGCGCTTTTGCCCATAATGAAGAGGTCATGGGTTTGATTCCCGACATGGATGATATGGAATAATTATTTCAAAATAGTAATTCACTCTAGAATATTTCGTAGCTCCTCGAATGGCACTTAAAGCACTTATGCAGTCTTAACTGATATTTAAAAAAAAAAAAAAAAAATTACTTCAAAAATAGAAAAAAATAAAAAATTAAGCTTTCTTGACTTGTCTTTAACAATAAAAAAAGTGTATGTATATTTATATCTACTGTAAAATAAAATATACAGACACAATTATTCATAATTACTGAAATCACCCAATTGCCCATAAACGTTCCGCATTTTATTCAATGATACCAAGATTTATTAATGTTCCACTTAATGATGCTATTTTTTTTTAAATAACCTAATACATTAAAAAGATTCCTAATAATAATGGATACAATGAGAACTTAATTAATAAAATATCAAACCAAAAACCAAAATGCAAACTTCAAAATATAAATTTATATTCTACTTCCACAATAAATAAAGCTAACCCACCTAAACAATAGAGGCGGATTCTTTTTATAAATGTCAATTTTTCAAAACAATTATCTAATTCGCTACCATCAAACATCAAACCTATATTCCTAACACTAATCATATGGGAAAATTATTAATATAACATACAGTCAAAGTCCCTTTCTACAATAAATCTGGAATATTCCAATTATTTTGTAATGATTGCGATTCAATCTACATAAGAAACACTAAAAGAAATGTTAATAAAACAGTTAAATAACACAAAAGGTGCATAATTAATAATAATTTTTCTAAAATCGCGAACCACATTACAGAAAATAATGATAATTTCAAAAAAAGACATTATTTATATTTTTAAAACTTTAAGTACGAAGAGTTTGGACTTTGGCGGACTTATTGCTTTAAACAATATCTTCCAGCCTACTAAAAGACAGACTGGTCAAAACAAGAGATTAATAAAAATTTTGTACTGAAACCCATAAGAATATATCAAAAGATACGAGTACATACATATGTTAAATAAAATAAAATGAAAAGAACCTAATTAATTTCAAATAACAGCTGTTTTTTTATTGGGAAATAAGTTCTTGCTTATATAAACATTGTAATAAAAAAAAAGTACATGTACATATATATTTGGATAATTTATATAGAGCCGTTTTTGTAAAAATCACCTCAAGGGCGCTGTACAATAAATAAATATCCCACCACGTCTTGCAGCTACAGAGCCCATGGACGGTTGGCATTCTTGTTCTTCGTCTCCAATTATGATAGACAGGAGCTAGATTACAGCACGTTGCAGCTACAGAGCGCATAGACAATAAGAAATCTACCCCCTATTTACATTTTTAAATTTTTATTTGACAAGAAAGTTTGGTGATATTTAAAAGAATGAAATAAAAAACAAATTTTTAAAAAGAGATGTTAGATTAAAGGCCTCATGTACATCACAAGTACATCATGTTATACATATTAAGGGATGAGGAATGTGAGATCAGATAATGAGTTTGGAAGGAGAGAGAAAGAGGAACCAAGGAAAGAATAAGGGATAAAAAAAATATTTTTGTATTTATGCCTATTTCACAAAAAAATAATTTAAAGCAAAATTTCAGCAAATTTGTGTTTTGTTTTGTTGGACAAAAACGAACTGAAGCGACGAAATGTATTCATGCATACCAATATTGTGTACGTGTTTTTTTTTTTTTTTAAATATTTCTTTACACCATTATTTTTTATTGAAAGAACTATTTTAAAAATGATATTAAAAACCGTAAAGTAAATTGAGTAAACAAATTCAATGTTCATTTCAAAAGTCCTGTAGGACTCAATAGCTGCGAGAAAAGGAAGGTTTACTCTCTCAGTGCTTCAATTTATAATAAGACATGACGATCGATGAGACGGTAATAGAATTACCGGGAATATCTCGGATTTCCTAGGAAGCCACAAACGATATTTTTATTATTTTATTTAGTTGAGGGCATATAAAAAAGCCCTAAGGCGAAACCGTTTTTTCCATGATTCTTTTTCATTAATTTGCAGTGAATAATATAGTATGGTAAATATGACAAAAATACAGATTATGATTAATAATGACAAAGTTATAATTGTGCGCAAGTTATAAAATAATTCGCAGCTCATTCGCAGAATCAATTTAATCAAAATACTAACGAGTAACGTGTATTAAAATATTGCAACAACATACAAGTACATACATAACCTAATAAAGTTTTCCGCGAAAAGCGAATGCGGAAAATCTCACAGTAATTTGTTTGCAAGACTCCAACATCCAACAAATAGACATATTGTACATTTATATGTTTATACATTTATATTATTTCTAGATATATTTTATGTTTAAAAGTAAAATCAAAAGTTATTTCATTATGAAGATGAAATTTTGGTTGTTTATCTAAAAATGTTTATTAATTTACTTATTTTGTGTGACTAAAGCCTCACGTTTAGTTGGTACAAAAAGACAAGTAATTCAAATAAAATCAAATAATAACAGATATATCTACATTATCATTCCCTGTCCGCATCTAATGGTGACTAGGGTACTGCATTGGTACACTAATCGCAGCGTATCTTGATCATTTTTGTTACCTGAAGGAGAAATAATTAGTCTTACGCTTGAACAAATACAACGAGCATGTTTTAATACATATAAAATATAATTAATAACATCATTTGTATAACATATAAAGAATGACATAAAACAAACAACAAAGATACAAACTTAATTTACGTATCGATGCTGGAAAGGAAAAAGTTACCAAGCGACTTGTTGCAACTTTGCAAATGAGACAAATAAAGTTTTTTTTTTTTTTTTACAAAAAAAAATATCACACATACGAATTGTTTCTGCGTGATTCGTACATAATTTAAAGAAATCTTTAAAATACGAGATACTTAATGAATTAAAAAAACTCCAATTGGCTTTTCTGTAAAGTTGGAACAAGTCGCTTGGCATAGAATTATAATATGCCAGAAGGCACTTAGAATCAAGTTTGCATACATCGCACTGTGTCCATAATTGTCAAATACTACCTCTCTGCACGACATTTTACCTAGGCGCAAGCGTGAAGTGGCTGCGTGTGTTGCCAAACTGCGAAAAATATAATATCATAACACAAACAAGATAATTTTGTTCTATGTTATGTTTTACCACAAAAAATAAAGACTTTAAAAAAAATAGGGACTTTCATTTTCATATTACAGAGATAAAGAACATTTAAGAAAAGGTAATATAGAAATCTAGGCTATAGGGCTTATGACCTGTCATTGGCTGGTTTAAGTGACCACTTGACACTTTCATTTTATTATAAAAAAAATATTTAGTCAGAAAGTAAAATTAATACTGTTAAATATTCATATACTAAAACTTATAAATAGACAGCTGGGTAAAAAATTTGACTACCCTGGCAATACTAGCTAAACGTCCGCCTTGTTTTATTTAACAATCTGACAGATAGCAGTTGTGTACTAAGCAACTTCTACAGAATAACTAACGGCTAAAACGTAAAACTACGCGTACGCGTTTTCTGGACTATTATAACTATTCGTCTCTTGGTTACTTTTTTCTTTCGAACGTCGATACAAAATGCCCGTACACCAATTTAAATATTTCAAAATCATCATAATTCTAATCCAATCTAAAACATCCGCTCCTGGTGCGAAAAAAAAGAGGTGCCTCTGAGCAAAAGTAGTGGGGATTTTAGGCATCACATCATAATTTCAATTCGGGAAAAGCCTCGCACAAACATTTTGCTGAGACATCTTGTTACTCGACTGAAAGTGAATCAATGTTCTTTTCATGTGAAATTGCGTTACGAGTATATCTAGAAACGTTAAAGACATGTATATTCGTTCTGACGGATATGTTGGATAGCACCAAAATATTCACATGATTCTCTGCAAAAAATCTGAGATATTATGACAGGTTTTATGATGGACGCCATACAACCCTCCAGTGAACTATTCCATAGGTTGGAGTGGATTGAAATAAAGCGAATAATAAGACATTTCTGAAAATGCCTATATCCAGAATGTCTTTGGGGGAGAAAAATCAATGACACAGGTTTCTTAACCAAAAAATTAGTGACTGGAAAAAAAATTATCATGGCAGGTTTCTATCGCTGATTACGCCAAGCCGTTTTATGGAATCTACATGCTTTTAAAGTTGATAGACGTTATTAGAGTAAATTTTTAAATAAGAAAGTTTAACAGATTTAAAAATATAAAAAATGTTAAAAGACTAGACATTTAAATTTAAAGCTAGAAATTTTAGAAAAAAAATTGTATCGTTGTATCAGCGCCATGATTTTTTTTTGCACTTCTACAAAACAGGAGGTCCAATTACAGTGGTAAATTACAAAACAAACCTATGCTTGAGAAAAATCCCATGGAATTTCTGTGTTCTCACCAAGATTTGAACCCGAAATCTTCAGTGCGATAGTTCGACGTCTTAATGTATTCACTATACTTTATAGTGTCCTAACTATACCACGGAGGCTGTCGTTTTTTTTTTTAATTACTCCGCGTGTGACAAATTAAGTCCTCTTACCACGGCAAGTTCTTCTGATTGGTCAGCTGGCTTCCCGTAAACAGGAAATCTATGAAAACCTTCTACCATTGGTTGATGCGGAAGAACTAGTGATGTCATTTAAAGCAGTTCGTTTTTATTAAAATCATGGTTACATATATTTTTAAATATATTATCAATAAACTTCGCCTTACAATTTAATGCACGAACTTTAACTTTTCATTAAGTGCACTGATTGGTAATGCACCTTTTTTAAAAATTAAAAGCTCCACTTACCTGAATCTGTTAAAGATCTGGTGATCTCTTTTCAGATCCGTACATTGCAAAAACCATTTTAGCTGTAATAAACGGTAATATTTTTTTTCTTTTCTAAAACACCCTTTTTAATAAAAAAACAAATTTTAAAAAACAAAATTGGTAAAGCGCCTATAGTCGAGGTATATATTTACGGTGCACGAAAAGAATGCCGATGTATATTTTGACGCTGCTAGGTTAAATTTCTTTAAAAACTGGCTCCTCTTTATTTAAAAATATAAATATTCGCAAACGTTGATCAGATAATTTTGATCTAAACCCAACCAAGCAGCGTCACAACTCTATCGCATTCCTTTTCCGCGTCTTGAACAGTGATCCCGACTCAACTAACCAAAACGCAAACAGTTAAGTATTAGTTTTATTAATATTTAATCTTTAAAAAATAAACTGAAAAATCCGATAACTGACGAAAAAAGACGGCACTGTAACATATTATTGCATTAGGTAAAAGACGAGATCTTGAAAAAAAGTTATAAAAAAACAAAAATGTAACAAATGATTTACTATTAACATATAATGGCCTGTCAATGGCTGATTTAAGTAGCCACTTTACACACTGTGTAACATTCACTATTCTGCCTATATTTGATCATCAATATTCCTTTAATTATTTTATCTGTTGATGTTAGTGATGTAACGGAGCTGAAACCTTTATTTATGCGGGTGAGATTCACCTAATTGATAAGTCATAAGCCCTGTAGATGCCTAGACTTCTATATTACCTTCTCTTAAATGTTCTTCATCTCTGTTGTAATATGTTAATATAAACAGCTCCCCAGGGAGTCGAATCCAGTTCTTGTCTACAAAATTTTGGACAAACTCAAAATATTATATGATTTACTATTAAATAATCTATTTTCCATCACTTATGAAAATATTTATTGAATTTAAACCTTATTTGGAAAAAATATAACTTCACTATTAGAAATAATACGAGCGATATATCAAGTATTGTATTATAAATATGTAGAACTATGTGATATTATAGCCACGAAAGGCTTAAGTATTTATTTGTATATAAAATGTCGGCCTCATGATCAGTGCATTTGCCTACCATGCAAAAGGTCTCGGGTTCGATTCCCGACATCGTTGATATGAATTTATTTTTTTAAAGGGTGTTTTCACACTAGAATATTTTATAGTCCCTGGAAGCGTAAAACTGATCATCTTAACTTCATGCGACAAAAATGATCAAGATACGTAGCAACTCGTTATTAATGCAGTGCCTTATGCAACACTAGGCGCGGAAAGGGAAAAATGATGTTTATAATGTAAAAATAAAGAAATTATCGTTTTAACATTGTTTAATAATGTTTTTACCACAGTTTGCTTTCTAAAAAATAAAGTTTCAGTCTCCCGCCTCAAATGATCAAATCGTTTCATAAGCAAAGAAAATATCTTTTTCCATAGAAATTCAATTAAATAAAATGGAGCTAATGTAGGCTAATAATAATAATACCTACCTATATTCACTAATAATAATTTTGTCAATCTACTAAATTTGAACAATATTGAACAAGTCAAAGCGGAAATTAAAATAAAAGTTTAAAAAAAAAACATCCATCATACTTATAATGAGATGTTTAAAAATAAGCATTTTAATCCAAAAACAATATTCAATGATTGAATTGGTTACTGCGATGAAGAAATACGAATACTATCAATATTAGCATTATATTAATTCAAAAATTCTTATTTTGTGTCTCGTGGAAATCGAGAAATTAATATAACAAAACCATTGATTTCTTGATTTGCTTTCACGCTTAATTTTTCATTGGCGCCATTGTTAAATACAGGTACATAATATTATTACTTGTAGGTATACAAATTTCACGATATCGGAAAGACAAAAAATTCATGTAAATTGCAAAATTAAAATAAACATAAAATATTTACATTAACTTCGCGACATACGCAATATACAGACAATCAATTCATGTTTTAATTTTTTTCACATTATAAATAATAATAACATCATGTGACCTCACTGGGGTTACCCGTGCCGAGAACACTTAAATTTTTTTTTTTTCATGTGTGAATATACAAAGAAAACATAATATACAGATAGAAATTAGAAATTATAAGACTGTTGTAAACACTTGTATGTTTATATTTAATTTGTATACTCCTATATTATTTATATTATAAAACGCACAATTAAAGAACAAAAACATTACATAAACTGTACGTTTGTGGAGCAGGTGATTCAATATTGGTTTGGGAAAATAATTCTATTTATTTTCCTTCTAAACTTCAAAAAATCAAAACCAAAATTCTGTTTTTTAATTAGTATACCAACTGAAATCAGCAAATTATAATTAAAATGCTGTTATAAAAATGTTTTCTTTTACAATTAGAAAAAAAAATGTAGAAAACATATAAAAAAGTATTATTTAAATATACTTACCCGATGTGAAAATGAATGCTCTACTCAAGAATGTTAAAACATATACATAGTCCGCACACATTTTGCGATGTGAAATGTTTGATTATATGTTATCGATTAATATCACAAGTTCAGTATTTTAAAAAAGGCGAACGAAAGTTTTTTGCACTTCAGGAAAAACAGGTTTAAACAAGTCTATGGCCTTACAGTAAGGAAATTTGTTTAAGCGGAAATAAAATTTTCCAATAAATTATTTATTTTTATTCTTCATCCGAGTCATCTTCGTCATCGCAGCCGCATACAAAACAGTTTTTAAATTTCATCCAATTTGAGAATTCCTCATTTTCTTCGTCTGGCTCGACGACTTCGTAGCAGTTAATAACATTTTTATCGGCATCCCAGCGAACTCTCTTAACGACTTTAACTGGAGGCTTATGTGGCTTCTCTTCGTCGATAGAAATAAGTTCCAGATTTTCCGTTTGAACGGAAACAGTTTCTTGAGAGGCTGCTACGTCAACTTCTGTATTTGTAGACTTTGTACTTCTAGATTTAGGAGTTGGCTTTTTTACATCTTCTGATTCTTTTGGAGCATTTTTTTCACTGTCACTATTATCTGAATCGATATATTCTATTCGAACAGGCGCATTAATGAAATAAGCCTCAAAAGATGCAATTTTGGTTAATGTGCCAGGAAAAGTTTTTAGTGGAATATTATCCATGTTTTCGTAATTAATATAATCTATCAACTTTATGGCAAAATTTATTTTGTAAATATTTATTTCTCCTTTTTAACAAATATATACACGCACATTAAGTTTGAATCACAATGGTAATTTTGTGCTTTTGTGATTTATGGCAATAATAATTTATTTTAAATTTATCGTTATTAAAATTAGTTAAAATTATTTTAATAAAATATCTATAGAAAATAGTTAATTTTCAAGGAAATGTTTTCATTTTAAATATATACAAAATATTTTATTTTTTGTGTTTATAAACTTATATATATATTTATATTTTTTGTGTTTATAAACTTATATAAATATTTAATGCACTTAACACACAATATTTTTTAAAGATACTATGAATTAATATTTATATATTGTAATTATTAGACACACGGAAACTTCATAATTATTTTTAAGCACTTACTTTTATCAATTTAACAAAAATAATATTTTATTTTATATTATACAAAAATAAACTTTATTATTAAATAGTTTAAATTCACATTTTGATTTGAATATAAAGGGGTAAATTGTTATGAGAACACTTTAAAGGTCAAATGAGTCTTTTAAATACACATTTGTAATTTTCAGTCACAAAACACTTAATTCACCCCACTTTAAGTGGGGTGTTAGCTTATTTTAGAAGAAAAAAAAATATCGCCAGATTTTTACCGCAATGTCTTAAAATTCAGTAATTAAAAACTCACATCCAATCACAGAATGGTTTAAATACTTGAATAGAAAAAAATATTTTATAAAACATGAAAAATATTATAAATGCGCTAGTATGCTTTTAAAAAACAGAATAAAATAAATTTAACAGAGCTTTCTGAAAAACATGATAAACATTTAATAAAATATGGGAAATGTTTAAGAGAGTCACAAAAAGTATTATTCAAGAGCGCAAAGCAACAAGTTTGGTAAAATGTACTCCCCAGAAATCTAAACAAAGGAAACAATGATAACTGCAAACTGTAAGGATATATCCTTTTAAAACAAAAGGATTTATTTTTAATAATGTTCGAAGCTGTGAGTAAATACAAGGATTTTTTTTTCAATTTATGAGGGCAAATATTATTTTCACTGTTCGAAATTTTATAACTTTAAAGAAAAATAAAATTTCAGACATACCAGCGCATTTTAATGTAAAATTAAACCGATCAAATATTACACGATTTTTAGAAATAAATGTTTAGAATTAAAAATTATTCGTTACTTTCACAAACTGCACTTCAGAAACTAAGTTGAAATTTCGAAAACACCGGGAAACACATCGCGGGTAGAGACATCCTTTCACCGGTAGCTTCCTGAGTGATATGCGATTTTTCCCCAATTCACTCTCGATTAATGCAACTCTGATGCACCGATGTGCAGTAGTGGGGGTAGTCAGGGGGTGGAGTAACAAGGGTGCAATGGGAGTGACGCACTAAATGATAGGCTAGCTGAAGTTCATAAAAACCGGGATGCAATATTTGTCATTTTCCTGGACATTCTACTCTCGTTTATAAGCTGGTATGTAATTACTGACATATTGTAAGAGTTTCATTGTTGTAAACTCTGGACATATTATAGAGCACGACAAAAGCACGTATAAAACATATTAAAGGACATCGTAAGGGGTGTTTTACAGAGCACTTATAAATTTATATTTTATATTTTGTTATTATTTATTTATTGATTCGTTTCTGCTACTTATCACATTTTTTATATTTTGAGTTTAAGAGTAGGTATTTTAATTCTCAATTCACATGATCTTTAAATATTTGCAAGAGACCGTACAGTAACAAAGTACCTTTTTTATTATTTATTATTTAACTCGTTTTAGAAAATAAAGAACATTTTGGCGTTAACACATCTCTTATTTACTGTAAAATTTAATTAATGGTAGTAGCCTTGCTGAGAAAATTGAAAAACATTTCATGTAATTTTTTTTACAACCACAAATAAAAAAAGGGTGTTTTTTTTTTTGTTAACAGAATAATAATAATTAGTGTTCTTTTAATTAACCCAAATATTTAAATTGTAGTTACCATTTTCAACGAGCAATAAATAACTTACTATTAGAAAATGGAAATCAAGTTATGGTAGAGTAGGGTTCAAACCTGGGACCTCTGAACCGTGAGTCCGCAACACTTACTAGCCACGGGACCACAACCCGATTCAAGTTTATGTATACAATTAAATATAAACCTTCTAAATAAGCATTTGAATACAAACCTACTTAATGAACATGTAAATTTATTATTATTCTATTATTTAATGGTACATATGGCACTTAAATTATACTCCAATCACAGCGTATCAATAGTGCAGTGTATGTCTAAGATGCTTGCTTAATTAAGTTTATTTATTAAGATTACTTTGATGAGATAAGATAATCTTAAAGAAAGTTACTGCTATTTTATTGTACGTAAATAAAAACAACGTTTTGAGTTTCTTCATTTTTTTGTAGACAAAGACTGGATTCAACCCCATAGGGAGCTGTTCATATTAACATATTAACATATATATTATAATGTCGTAGTGACTTCACCAAGAACTAAATCTTGAATTTTCTGCGCGTAAGACCAAATGGTTTAAACAAACACAAAACCGTACGCTATTTTACGTTATTGGAGCTTGTGTTTTTAAAGGATCAGTTACAAAATATTTAGAAAAAATAAAAAAACAGTTTTATGTTATTTGCCAGGATTCCACTCTTCCTTGCGCTTTGTTGCTACAAGTCGTTTGGGAATCTAGCAAATGTGTTATTTATTTATTTATTTAATTGAAACATACAGCAAATAGTGATCAAATAACAAAGTAAACATAAGGCCAGCGAAGTTTAAAAACAAAAATCATACATTTTATGTTACATTTTTAAACAATATTTTGAGTTTTACCAAATTTTTGTAGACAAAGACTGGATTCAACTCCCTAGGAAACTGTTTTCATGTAAATATTACAACAGAGATGAAGAACATTT
The DNA here is from genome assembly GCF_059751315.1 of Micrasema longulum. Classification (NCBI taxonomy): domain Eukaryota; kingdom Metazoa; phylum Arthropoda; class Insecta; order Trichoptera; family Brachycentridae; genus Micrasema; species Micrasema longulum. The sequence goes on from NW_028277674.1 coordinate 109,176, forward strand.
AAGATATGGTAATATAGAAGTCAAGGCATCTACAGGGCTTATGACCTGTTGTTGGCTGGTTTAAGTGTTTATTTTACACACTGGGTAACATTTAACATTCTGCCTGTATTAAAACATCTATATTCCTTCAATTCTTCTCATCTTTCTATGTTTTTGAAGTTCAATAGCTGAAAGCTTTTTTTATGCGGGTGAGAGTCATCAAGAGATAGAAGAATTGAAGGAATAAAGATGTTCAAACACGGGCAGAATGGTGAATGTTACACAGTGTGTAAAGTAGCTACTTGTACTGGCCAATGACAGGACATAAGCCCTGTAGATGCCTAGACTTCTATTTTACCTTCTCTAAAATGTTCTTCATCTCTGTTGTAATACGTATACTTTTTTTGATGTGATCGTTTTAAATTATTTAATTTTTAAACGTTGTTCATGGGGGATAGATTTCTTACCGTCCATGCGCTCTGTAGCTGCAAGATGTGATGTAATCTAACTTCTATATGTTATTAAAATCGAACGTAATTGTAACCGAGGAACTAGAATCACAACCATTCAATTGCTCTGTAGTTGCCAGACGCGTTGGATACTTATTGTTCAACGCCCTTGTGGAGATTTTCATAATAATTAACTATCTCTATAATAGCCATACTAAATAATTCCATAATATATCCACGATCACAAAGCTATACATGCAAACACAGAGAAATTTTAATTTTTAAATCTGCAGTTTACTATGCACTCCCCTTAGGTCCATTAACAAGAGGGTAAAAAGAGAAATAAAACCTTGTATTGTAAAGAAAAAATTTCCGCATTTCCTAGAGTCGAGCGAAATAGAACGAAGGCTCAGAGTAAAAAGAATCGGGTTTCAGAATTGTTGGCTGGGTTGAAAGGGAAAAAATGGCGCGTATTTAATTATAAAAAAAAACTCTATTACAAATAATATATATGCATGTTGGGTTGGGGTGTGGTCACGAAGTAATTATTTTTTATACAACATATAAAGATACCCTTTTCCAGTAGTGAATTACTGCACATATCACACAGTCTCGAAGATAATGTTTTTATTTATTATTTTTACGCTTTATATACATATGCAATAAATAAACAAACAAGGGCGGACAAATTATCGTAATGCGATTTCTTCCTACCCACCCAAACCATTCAGTTTGAGAAAATTAACGGTACATGGACACATTTTAAGGAATTGTGCTTTATCTTATAATTTTATACAAAACTAAAATCAAATATTTACTTAAAAAAAAACGCTAACTATGAAGAGAATAATAATAATTATTTGTGAATTTTGTTATCTGACCCCGAAAAAAATCACCCAATATTTCATTATTATTATTATTACAATTCAAATAAAAATTATACTTGAACCCCTCATGAATAAGTCGAAATAGGTTATACGTAAAATTAGTTTTTTTTTTTTAATAAGATGTTTTTGGAAAAAAAACTTTAATTTATTTTGAATTTAAGGAATTGTTTAACTCTGAGAGGAAATGTGAACTTTTTTTAATTCCTCGTGTTAAGCGTTGTAAAGTGAAAATCTGGTTTTTAAATCATGTTGACTAAAAATAAAGTAATAAGCGAATAAATGCATTCGTCAAGTATTCATTACAGTGATCACAATATAAATTAATTATTGTTTTGTTCTACGATGCAGCCACGTTCCAGGCTCCGTGCGGTTTAGAAAAAATATTTTAATTAAATACAACATCTTATATAATATTAATTCAGCCTTGTCAATTGTGTTAAACTAGGTTAAAATAATATTTGTTTTTTACAAAGAAGGCATTTGAACTATTTTAGTTGGAAAAATAATTCAAAGCTGAAGAGCGAATTTCCGTTAACAAAGGTATTGTCAAATGCACGTGCTGTCATAAAAAAATAAGCAATGCTGTTTGAGAGTATACTTAATTTTCAAGGAAAGTAAGTGTCGATTTCTTTTAAGTTTTCTCTTCTGTCTATTTATTTATTTCAAATAATTCTGAATTTTCATTTAAAACTTTATTAATAGTTTTCTAGAATTTTGAGAGGAATAAAATATAAATGTGAAAGACATTCCTTGTAGCGTGACAGGGGCGTAAGGTAATTCAGCGTACCACAAGGCCAAAGGTTTGACCATTTTCACTCAACCAAGAAAAAGAGACCGAGGGAAATAAACAAAAATATAAAGCTAGGGTAACAGATACGATAATATTGATCAAATATATATGGGTAAGGTTCGAGAGATTGACAATTTGGATGAATTAAATCATGAAAAACGCGAAAAAAAAAATTACATGGCATTATGGCAACCTGAAATTTAGTTATCATTAAAGTAAAAATAAATTAAGTAAACGTATATTAAGATAGGCGCACCTGGAGTTCAATTATCTTTGTATACTTTTATAAGGAAATTACGTCATGGTAATGAAATATTTATTATATTTAAAGGGATAACCCGCAAAATCTCTATTTTAGAGGCTTGTCAGCATGTGGGAAATAATATATGTAAGTAAATTATTAAAGATATACCACAACTCCGAGACCGATGGAGAAAAATAAAAAATGATTTTGGCGGATATTCGACCGGCGACGCCAATTTCAAAGTAGGTTTTCACCATCTTACCAATTGCACCAAGCCGTCAAAATAAATACCGCTTTCCATGCAAAAAGTACTGGGGTATTCGTATCACTTTAATGGTCAAGATTTTGTCTTGAGCTTACATTGAATAATACAAAAAATATGAATACCAACTGGAGTTTAAAAACAAACGTAAGGTTTATACTTCATTTAGGATGTACTAGCGTAGAAACACAGAAAAAATAATGTATTGTTTGAACAACTATACTCAGATGAAAATGCCAATAATTAGAGCATTTTGCTTAGATAAAAGCTAGTTACGTCTTGTAAGAGGTAAAAACCTTTTTATATTTAAACAACTTGGTACCTTTTCCGGGACTTTTGGTGTTTAATATTTGTAACATGAAAATTTTAAAAATGTATAATGTATGCTGATTTTATAGGATATTTTAAGTTTGCCTAAATAATGGATCTACCAGGTGGGGAGTTTTTTAAATGCTCGATTTAATCCTGTAAATGCTTAAACTTCTTTATTCCTATCTCAAAAAGGATATCCACCTTTATAAAAATATTTGTGAATCATTATTACACATTTGTTTTGATGTTTTAATTTAAAACGTAAGACTTGTAATTATAACAAAATCAAACTGGGTGTTTCAATAAAATATTTTGTCAATGAAACTATTCAAAATATGGATTTGTTCGAGAAATATGTTTGATATTTTGTAATAAAGTTCCAATACGCGCTACTGTTACATATGTTTATTTTTATTTCAATAAACCAAATTATTTAATAAATGTTTAATGTCTAGTACTGTGCCTTTATTTCATCTGACACGGGTAAGCAACAACAAAATAAGAAAAGATAAGATATAATGCTGTTATTTCATTTTCCGGATGAAACATAAAAAAAGGAAAAAAACATTTGGATACTTTCAGATCGTGTTTTAACCCTAGAATTGATTGTCTATTCGAACAGCAGCGTTTATTAATAGCTGTTTTCAAAAACATATTAAATCAGATAAGTAGAAGTTAAAACCTTTCTCAGAATTTAACGCTTTACTATAATTTACCTCTGACAAATGTGAGAAAAGGTGCTACGGAACTATATTGGAAAGAAATGAGAAAAAAACTCCTTTACTACTCAAGGAGGCATCCATCTAAATTCCACAAAGTGAAAGATCATATTGCTTCGTCTGAGACTTATTGCGAGTAAAAGGTAAAGTTTTAATAGAAAGTTAGATCACTTCAGTAAAGATAATCAAAATATTTTGTATTTTGATAAGTTTGTAAAATTAAATTATCTGTTTTCAAGTAATTTCATTTTTGATGAAAAAAATACACTTGTAAGTTTTTGAGTACAGTTTCTAATCATTTAAAGATTTTTCTCCTAGAATTTGGTAGCTGTTAGTTATGAAATATAAAGTTGAGTCATTAAAAATATGATATTAATTAACTGGCGCTGCATATATTTTAATGAATTACGTCACCCCGGACGATATAAATCAGTGTAAATACGACTGAAACAGTACTTCAGTTAACATTGTACAATCCGGTCTTCAATAATGTTTAAATATCTTAAGTTTCTTACATTGATAAATAGATGAAGGGAAGCTAAACACATTTATTTTTATTTTATCAACATGAACGGCATAATTGCCTTTTATAAAACTAACAATATGAACATATTTGGTTGAATTTTTTTTTTTAAAAAAACGTGCATTACATTTTACCCAAGATTTTTATAAACAAAAATAAAACCTACACATTCAGTAGAAATTTAAAACAGTTAAGAATAAATGTAGAAATTAAATTAAAAATATTTTAAAAGACTTATATTTCAAGAAAATCATAAGGTACTGTTTCATATCATAATTACACCAAAGGTTTAATTACCATTCTCTATCTTTGAAATCGTTTAAAAGGTTTGATCTATTACATTATTCAATAAAATAAAATATTTCGTATCAGGATTGACCTTAAGTATATCAGTATAAAATATCAACGAAACACTTGTTCTTAAATCAAAGTTGCAAGGATAATTCATTGAAAATATGATAAATATATTTCAGTGTAAACACACGATTTAAAAGTTATTTATATTGTTGCCAAAGTAGTTTTAAATGTACCTTATATAATTTACTCGATAAATATTACGATGAAGAATGTTGGTTTTGTGCAAACATAATTTTAAATTGGCCAGTTAATTGCGGGGATGTAATGATTCAGCTAATTTGAATGCAAAACAAAGTTAAATTTGTGGAAATACGAAGAACAGGATTGAAATTTTTAATAATTAAAACCAGGATGTTTTGATTATTTACCACTCAGTGAGCTATTTGTTAATTATTGAACTATCGAGCACTTATTCATCGAACACTCAATTATATCTGCTAATTTGGTCTGCAAAAAGGATTCAATGGTTATATACTCGTATTATAAATTTTAAAAAGCATGAAAGTATTTTTTCCACGAATATTAACCATTCAATACAATTTATTTTCACGTATCTCCCGAGAACTTCATAAAAGCATTGTTGTATGGTTCCTTCAATTAAATTGTTGAAGATATAGTAATTAATGATTGCAAAATGTATTAGTAAAATTTTAAATAGGAAACTCTTAATTTGTTTAGTATTAATACGGACATAATATTGAGGTAATATTATTTTGTTTTTAAAATTTTGTTGCAAAAAAATCCAAAAACATTTTTTTTCTCGATTGGTCTATGTGTTGTGGTGTATTTTTCATTACCTCCTTCCATATCCTCTCTATCCCATCTGCCGACAAGCCTCTAGATTAAAGATTAGCGAGTTCCCCCCTTATTTTTTAATATTTTTATAAACCTAATTTAATACAGTTTTCAACACAAATAAGAGATTTTGTCAAAAGAAAATAATAAAAACTATTTCGTGGATTTTTTACCTACCATTGGCTGGTTTACGTAAGTATGGTAGTGTATCAACTGAGTAAAATACATACTTCCCTTTTTGTCGTCAGCTCGCGTCAAATAGAAATTTCCGATTCTATGTATCAACAGAGCACTTGCTCTGAACCACTATACCAAGCGTGTCAAACTCGCGTGCCGCATTATTTACATATACGGTTTAGGCCCAGCAGCCAATATAAATCCTCAACTTGCTGTAGTCCCTGCGGTTTTCTGCTTTGGTAGTTTCCCTGTTTTACTCTGTCCGTCGCTAATATCAAAGTCTGATAGCTAAACACGCAAAACCTTTTACTGAATCAAGGAATGGCTAACAAAGCGGAATGATCGGGCTTCTAAGTTTTTTTTTGCATCGTTTGTGACGAGAGCGCAGGAATTAGGAATGACGTTCCCGTGGTTTTTGTCATTTTCGAGGCGTTGTTAGAACTGTTTTTTGTATTTTTTTACACCACAATGGGCCTTTCGGCGGAAGACCCAAATAGTGGTGAATTACAGAACGGAATACCCTGCTTGAGAAAATGCATATATATTTTTTTTTTCTCATCGGGAATCGCACCCGGAGCCTTCCGCGTTTGAGTCAACCGTCTTAGCTACTACAACACGGAGGCCGTCAATATAGGTTATAAAGGTCAATAATTATTTAACTGTGTTTTTGAACTCTTCTGAAAACATAAGTATATATCTTTTACTTTATTTTATTATGAATTTTTTAAATAACTGCAACTAAAAAAAAACCTATTTAAGCTATAAATATCAATATTTTTAATCAATAAGTTTGTTTTAATTCTTCATATTTCAGGCACCTCGTATGATTTTAATAATTTTTACAGAAAGTTGTTTTGTGTTTTTATTTATTTTTTACAGTCATGTAAATTTCTGCTTAATATAATTTTACTTGTAAAATACTTCAATATAAGATTAATAAACACTTTGTATCATAATAAGTCATTTAAAATTGGCTACTTACTAACTCTCTAACATAAATGTTAAGAAAACGAATAATTTATCCTTTTCCAAAATTTCAAGGAGCAAACAAAATAAGTTGCTAACTCTCGAAATTCATAAACGAGAAAAGGACAATCGAGACTTATAAACCATGGACTGAAATAATACAATAAACTACCAGACAAAACTAAACAAAAGACTCAGACAGCCTTTACAAAAGATGTTAAAAATATTATTATTAACAGTAGAATGTGAATTTTAAAAGTGAAAATATTTTGTTAAATGTATGTAACCCGTAAGGGTTTATCAATGAAATTTAAATTTAAAAAATAAATAAAAAATAACTACCAAAGTAAATCAAGATGCGATTATCCTACAAATGGCAAACTCATATTAATAACAAGCTTAAGGCGACGTATTTATTAAAGACTATTAGACACAAAGTAAGCCAAAACGAAATAAAAAAGTGTTCTATGCACATTGCCAATCTCATTAAAAATATAAAGACTAATATGGTGGGGATCTGCTGCAGCTACACATAGTAAAGGAATTATCAAAGAACAAAAAGCCATCGTAAATCTTTTTCGCAAGGTACTGATAAGAATTCCATTTACAAAAAAAGCCTTTGATATGCCTGAGATGTGCCAAATCTACGTTGAAATTATTCTGCTAGAAAGATTTGGAAATGGACGTCGTCAACCCCCTGATCAGGACATGAATATATAACAAGGCCAAGAAATAATATCACTGTCAATATTCCTCTCTTTAACGCAACATTTGGTCAAAGGTGCAAGAATTGTATAGTATGCTTCCCTTTGAAATTAAGATAACTAATTACAACCCCTTATTTCAAAAGAGGAATCAAAATCTGGCTAAAGAAAATTAGGATAGAAGAAATAAAATAAAAATTTGACATGTGAAACATGTTAAAAAAATTGACCACAGTACATTCCTCTTGAGAACAGGGTTTCCTTGTGAGGAGGGCTCTTAAATGAATTTTAAAAACAAAATATTTTACAAAGTATAGTAATAAAAATTATAAAAAAATATTTCAGTACTCTAGTCCTCTAATGGATAGCTGAAAGGACTAGCAAGAAGTCCTAACAATATGTAATAATATCAGTGAGTAATACATATATGCATTGAAAGTCTTTTTTTTTTTTGGTGTATTTCATTTCCTTATTAAAATTATATCAAATAAAATTAAAATAGTAATTGATGCGTAAGTACACTTCCACGAAAAAAAACATCATCCACGAATCAATCAACTAGAAATATATGAAATGTAAACGTAATTATACAAACTTTGTATATATGTTTGCATTTATATGTTTATGTTAGAGAACTGAAATTAAAAAATAATATAAACGTTAGTTGGATTTTTTACACGCTAGCTAATAATGCCTTAAAAGATTATAAACATTCCATTTAAACGACAGCGATGTTTGATTAATAGGTTGAATTGATTAATTATGTTTACTCAAATATTCTGATACAAAACACATAACCTTCAAATAATATGTTTAAATAAAACTTTTCCAAGGATCTATGCATTTTTACGAGGTGCAGAACTAATTCACGTGCAATTTATAACGAACAATATGTTGCAATAATTAAAAAAACCGAAAATTATTATTATCAATTATACAAAAGTCACAATACTGAATGTGCAAAATGACGAATTCTAAAATTAATCTTAGAATAGTTGATGAAGCTGTAAACTTGGTAAAATTGTAATTGTTTTGGATTTCAGTCATTATTATTTTAAAACACGAAATACATTTTTTATTACTGACGACAAACATCGAACTATTTCCGTAATATAATACGTGTCTAATATAAACAAGATTAAAAATATCTAATATCAGCTAGGATTATTAGGTTTAAAAATGTTCATAATTATGTAATGATTTCAATAGAAAACATAAATCAATCAAAAAAATGATCCATGCAATGCATAGAATACATAACACAAAAAAATGGAAAACTTTCCTATATTTTCAAGTCGATACGTAACATCTTATCCCTAATTGAACTCAAACAACAATTTATTTTTTTTGTAACTCAATTATAACTTATGGCACAATAGGATGGGGAGGCAGTAATAAATCAATATAAAACCAGTCGAATCTGCTCACAAATCAATAGTAAAAATAATTTTAAAAAAGCTTTTCAGGTACCCCAGCATCAAGTTATTTAAGGAATTTGTGAACTTAGATACAAGACAATTATATATTTTTAGAATAATAATATTTGTGAAAGCAAATTATTTTATTTATTTTATTTTTATTTTATTTGGGAAATCAACAGTTCTATATACATATTTTTAGTAAACAAACAGATATAGTGTATAAACTCAGAACTAATAACAGATTTCCACATAGTATACAAAGTTAGTGAAGAAAATATATTACATATAAAATAAATACATACAATTTATGCATATAAAAATGTTATTTTCATGTACTCAATAATCAAAAAAATTTTAGTATTTATTTTAAGAACATTAAGTTACTGTAAATTGGGTGGGATAAGGACAAAAATGCTTGAAGAGAGGATAAGGAGGTGAGGGGAGATTTACATATTTATTATTATAATGTCTACTAAGTTACATAATACATTTTTTGTGTAAATTTTAAATCTGACAGAGTGATGTTTGTGTAATCTATATTTTTAAATTTTGTATTGTACATTGAAAAAGTCCTACGAAAAAAAGTATTTTTAACGTACGATGTTTTACTTATTGGTACATGAAACAGGTGGTACCGTCTACAAATCCTGGCTGGCACATGTATTGTTATTAAACCAAGCAGCTCTGTACAGTCAACCATTCCTGTCATAATTTTGTAAAGCAGTAGTTGGTCCGCACACACTCTGCAGTATTGTGGAGAAATGATTCCATGGAAGGTGGAGGCAGTGAGAGTAGATACATAAAAAAAACCGGTTTTATATTTAAGGTACTTTATAAATTTGTTTTGAATATTTTCTATTATTTTTATATATATGGCATACTGGGGATTCCATATCTGAGAGGCGTATTCCAAAGGGCTACTGCTACAAATGTACAATATAATGAAATAAGGGCCTTTGGATTATCAAAGTGTTTACTCATTCGAATTATGAAACCTAACATGCTCACTGCTTTGGAGGTAATTTTATTGATATGCGATTCAAAAAGTAGTTTTGAGTCTAAAACAATCCCAAGATCTTTAATTTCGTGCTTTCTCATTAGTACATTATTGTTTAGTTTGTAATCAAAATTAAGAATTTTTCTTTTCCTTGTGAATGTAATACAGACACATTGATTTATATTCAAAAACAGTTTATTTTCAATACAATAGTCAGTTAGACGATTAAGATCGTCTTGAATCATAAGACAATCTTCTCGAGATTTAACTTTAGCGTATATTTTCATATCATTGGCATAAAGAAGAAATTTTAAATAACGAAAGCAAACATCAATGTCATTTATATATATATAAGGAATAATAGGGGACCAAGTAGACTTCCCTGGGGATCACCAGAGGAGATTTCTGCCCAGTCAGATTTATACGCACCAATTACTATCGATTGACATCGATTACTAATATATGATATCAGCCAGCGCAGAAGATCACCACGTATACTTATAGCCAAAAGTTTGCGTGTTAAGACTGAATGATCAACTTTGTCAAAGGCTTTACTGTAGTCAGTATATATAGCATCAGTTTGGAAACCACAATTCTACCAAATTTCAAAAAGAATACTCCTACACTACCAAAAGTCAAACTAGAAGATAGGTCATGGGGTCTATCACAAACTCTGAATTCAGGCAAAGAATTTTCATGTTTCTGGGCCCCAAAATATTTTATATGTTACCTGAACATTGTAAAATCATGACCCGGATTCAATAAAAAAAAAATTGAAAAAAATTGGCTAGTGGGTTAAGGTCGATAAAAATTTACTCAAAATACATTTTCAAATAATAAATGGTATAAATTAATATTGTACAGATGTATATTAAATTAACTAGTAGTAAGTAATATAATTTATTTTTTTGCATAAAAATGTCTGCCTTAAAACAGGTTGTACCAGTTAGGCACACTAGACATAATACAGAGAAATCATAAACTATGATTATTTTTATAATGATTTTCTTATATAATCTGCTAAATTAATCGGTGAGCTATTCATAGTTAATCTTCATCAAACAATCGATAGTGCACTGAATTGGTTCACCAAATGCAGCGAATCTCGATGAACTATTAAGTAATCAGCTTTAATTTATTTTTTTGTTTGCAATTCATTAATAAACCCATTGCGTGATTTACATTCGAATACATTCATTATATATTCACAAGTATTTTTTTCTTTTCAAATTCACATACTTTTGTAAATGATTATATTTTTAACATCGCTTGTAAAGGAGTCCTTTGTTCAGTTTTGTATGGTGGATTATTGTATAATTTCAGTCCCTGGTTTATTAGTCACGACTGTCCCGTTTTAAAATATTGTGAATGATATTGTTCTGATATTCTCGTATTGTGTCCGTGTTTTCTACAATTGATTTTAGTTTTATTTTATTATATACAAATATAATTCATCAGTGGCTAATTAACGAATACATTTTAATGATCCAAGTTGAAAAAGTTCAGTTATTTTTATTGTTTAGTTTGTTTAAAGTATTCTTTAGTTACTGGTAGAAAATGGAGGTGAAATACCAATTTCAATATTTCATGTCGCTGTCTTTGCAGTCTGTTCATGTCATTTTGGTTTACTGTTCCACATAATATTTGCATATAAAACCGTTGAATTTTAATTTTACATAGGCTTTATGCATTTGAATTGTTTCCGTTTTTGGAACAAAGTTTTTTATTTAAAAATAAATAATTGACAGCTGTTTTGCTAATAAAATAACTTAAATGAATTTTCCATGTCTATTGAGTAAGTATTTGATCATTGTTTATGTAAGCATTAATTTCATGGCTTCAGATGATAGTCCACAAAAATTAAAATATTACAGTTTAAAACCATATTTCAAATCAGTATTTCATGTCAAGCTTACATTAAATTATACAAAATATATATATAAACAGAATTTTTTCTTCGTACGCCAAAATTCAAAGTTAATATAATTCTACTCACATAGTAAATTTCGATGTTTGCGCAATTCATTATAAATAACTAAAACAGGATAGTCTAGTCTGACTAAGTTCTACGTATGTTTCATGAACCTCAGTGGACATCTAGTCTTTCTATTCTTTATTTATCCATAAATTGGGCCAACAAAGACATCTTTATTCCCTTGCTTGAAATGTATGAATTTAAGTCTCTTACCCAAAGTAGCGAAGCTAAAATCGACATGAATATTTAACGATTTCTATATTTCCAATGTGGAGAATAAAGAAGTTTGAGTACTCAAGCCTTGGAGCACTCCGGTAGAAACTTGGAATTAGGTAAGCTTTTACTTCGGGAAAATACGGTATCAACTGAACTCATCATTTGCCAGTTTGCAGATGCTATAAGTGTTGTCTACATATAAATATTAAAAATAATTTAAATGATCAAATCGTTCATTACATCAATTCGTTAAACCAGTTATTCAGTGCGAAATAGCAAACTGCTAAAATATTTTTACTTATTTATTACATTACATAACCACCATTGGCATATCTTTTGAACAGTGTTTTTTTAGGGATTGAGATGAGATTATTATTTTAAATGGTTGTAATAAAACAATAAGAAAATAAAGTTCCAAAAAAAAAATACCGAACGGCTGTTATTGATATAACGGTATCTTATTTTTTATATAATTTTTCTGGTAGAATTTTTTCAGTGACAATTTTTTTATCTTCACATTTTAATCACTCTGAATTGCAATAAATAAATTATTATGGACGATATTTCTTAGTATCTGAGATTCTAATTGACTGAGACCCCAAGGACTGACCGATTGAACTTATTGAGTCGATGAAATGAGTAAACAACAGTCCTTTCGCATGCCATGTTATGTTACTAGATTAACTTATTAATTACTCTTTGTTTTACAGTTTACAGCTTTCGTTGCTATTGTTTAGAGTTGTATCACTACAATACGTATAAAAAAATAATTTAAATAACTAGAATTGCTTTATGCGAGAATACATACAAAATAACGTGTTATGAAATTCTTTGATATTCAACAGGCTCTCTAAAGCCAAAAAAAGAGTGAGAGGTCTTGGAGTGCATATTTCAGGAAACTGTCAAAATGTTCAAAAATTGCTCACTAGAACACAGCGTTTTCATGTACATACTTAAAAGCTAGGTGCTTGACGTAAAGCAACAAATGAACACCATCATTATTGTTTTATTTATTAATTATTTCATTTATTAAACGTATTTAAAATAATGAAAAATGTTATCGTTAAAATAAAATACACCTAGAAAAATGTATAAAAAAAATAATTTAATTCGTTCTGCGATGAAAGAGATAATTTTTTTGAATTATATTATGTGCCCTTATGACGGTCGAGTTGAGAAAAGAAATTATATTTTTTAAAACATAATATACTTAATTTGGCATTTTAATAAAAAAATCGCTTACATAGTACAAATAATATAATATTAAATGTGTACGTTAAAAAAAAGAGACAATACAGTAAAGAGTAAAATGTGCTATGTAAATTTTCAAATATTTGTTTTTTGTTGCATCGATCTATGTAGGTAAACCCACACCAAGATTGGTTGCAAGTTGTATCTGTATGGTGTGGTATCGGTTGGGTATCGCGGCCGCCGGCAGCTCAGCAGGAAGCGACATATATATTTGCCAGAATGACAGTCAACATTCTATCCAAGTCTGTCCACGGTAAACGAAGCATTATTTTGTAAATTCACATCTGGAATGCCTCCAGCCGGTCCATAGTGTGTGCTTTCAAAGCTCAAGTTTTTAATCCATACATCAGAACAAACCAAACAAAAAACAATTATAAACACCTCTCTCCCGCTTCCACTCCCACCAAGTCTACTATATACCTTTGTGTCTTTCTATTTTCCTTTAAAATAATTTTCTATGTATAAATATGTCCTTTAAAAATGCCCATTGGGCGGATAAATAAATACATGGCACTTCATCATTCTCTGCCTAAATTTGAAATTTAACAAGAAATTTAACAAATAAAATATAAAGTTACGTCAAACCATTATTTTTCTCCATGATATATTGAGTATGTTTGTGCATAAGTACTGAATTTCATCCACTATTTATTTATATTATTAAAAATGTATTTTTCTAGGTAGTATAATGTATGGAGAATATCTTTAAGAAAATAATGCAGAAATCTGGGCATTCAAAGGGGATAATTTAAGTGATCATTTGTAACATTTACGTCATAAAAGAATTAAAACAATTTGGTAATTCAACATAGTCAGAATGTTGAGCACACAGTGGAAAAGTAATTTTCTCTGTAACGTGGCGGATGAAAAGTACAATTTTGTGTGAAATATAATGAAAACCATGAAAAAATGCTTTCGATTCGATGGCTACATCTAACAGACGATCGAACAACGTTGCATTTGGTTTACAAATGAAGTGCCCTATACACCACGGAGTGCAGAATTCACACAAGAAAATGACAGGTAGTGGGCCCTGTGAATTAGTTTATTAATTTTATTTCAAATTAATTTACGGTTTACTAATCTTCATGACTTTATTATGGGTTTTAAGACCGTGCCAGTGTTAAGCCTTAATAATTTAGAGGGAAAAAATTTAGTAAATGAAAAGAAATACCAAGTAAATTCTGTATTAAACATAGACACATCAGAACCATATCATATTCAACATTCTAAAATAAGATAACCACAGTCGAGACTAATAAACCAGGGACTGAAATTATACAATAAACTTCCAGACAAAACTAAATAAAAGACTCAGACAACATTTACAAAAGATGTTAAAAATATTATTATTAACATTATATAAATTTAAAAAAATATATCTTGTTCAATGAATGTAATCCGCAAAGGTTTATACAATATTAAAAAGAACAATCCGAAAATAACATAAATGAAAACAATTTTATAGCCTCCGTGGTCTAATAGCTAAGTTGCTTTATTTCCGTTGCGAAAACAAAAATTCAATGTTCTTTTTTTCTCTCAAGCCTGGGTGATCTTTCATGTAATTTACACCTGTAATTGAACTTTCAAGCCTGTTACCTTTCTTAAATATGTTCTCCACCCCTGTCGTAATACCTTTCTATATGGGTACTATATTGATTGGGACAGTAACCAAATGGTGTGCAATAATAGTCGAACAGCTTTTATTACCCAACCGAGACCTTTGAAGAACAAATGTTTTGAATAATACATTATTTCAAGCTTCTAATGCAGTTTATAAATACCGGACGTGTAAAAGTCCTCGTTTAATAATTCTGACATAAATTTATTACAGCAAGAAGAGGTAACATATGGTAATGCCTAACATTTATTTATTTCATTTTAACACCGTGTTGTATTTTGAGTTTTTTTTAATGATTTTTTACCCGTGTTCGGGCTGATAACGTAAACAGCGCTGTGTAAAATAAAACAAAAATCTCAAAAGAGTATTTTGGACTCTATGACTATTTTTATTTAAAAAAAGAAAAATGAATCGAGTAAAGAAAAGTTCGCCCAGGGTTGGCGTGTTCTGTCACCATGCTGAGGTCCTGAGTTCGATTCGACATGAAATAAAAGTTTATGAGGTGGTTTTATCCTGCAATATTTCTCTGTCCCTGGATATATGGTGGTATTCGGATCCTCTGTCTATGACTACCTAGGGAGTCCTTCTTTATTTAAAGTCTCTCTCTCATTGTTACTCTCATTGTAAATATCCATATTTTAACTTATGTTTGTTGTGTAAGTTATGTTTGTTGTGTTACTAAAGTTGAAAGAAATTGATATTTGGATACGTTTATTTATGTTAATTGTTTGTGTAAATAAATATTTTTTGAATAAAAAAAAACAGAGGCGTTGAGAGGATCCTAAGGGGGGGGGGCAACGTATTGACCTCTGTCCACACATCCTCCTCCCCCCTCCTTTATCTGCATAGAGTTTGTAGTCCTTAAGAATATTTATAATAACTTTCCTCTATGCGCAGCTGACAAAGAGTCCCTCAGGACTCTATAACAGCTGCGGGTGGATGGAGGGCTTAAAGATTTTCCTTCAATATCCCTGGATCTAGTGGCTTTCAAAAATAATTTCTAGGCTTTTAAAAAGTTTCACTTCGTTGAATCATTTCGGCGAATTGATCATGTCCAATCAATGTAATCTCAGTCAGTGAAGAATTCACTTCCTTCTTTTCTCAATGCAACGAAATGCATATTTTGAACATCTGGATTACCTTATTTCAGCACAAAGATGCTTAGGCTACTAGATTACAGAGAGCTCTTTCGAGCAGCTTTTCTCGCGCGGCAACGAGCAACTTCCGCGTATGTGGGCACCGCCAAGGAGACTTATGTCCTCAGATGCAGTGTTCGGTATGTGGTGGGCAAGCTGTCCCTGGGTCGGCACCCGAAGCGCAAGACTGATCACCATATCTTCATAAAACGTGATCGAAAAACATTGCGTGTACTTTGCCTATTCATATGTAAAATAGACTTGCTTTTAGTTTAGACATGTACGGCGAATGAACGACCCGAAAAGGCCTTAAACGATTAACGATGCGAATGTTGATGGATGCAGAAAACGAGAACACCAAAGAAGAACGTGGCATAACCAAATTTAACAAACACTTGAAAATGGACATGTCAAAATTCGGATAACTGGCATGCGTGCATAGAAGATGTATGAACTTTTATATATAACAGTAATGAGTACCCTCCATTTCTTAATAGTATAAACATGCTCGTTTAATGCAGCTGTGGTATAAATAAACAAATTCAGGAACTATGGATTTTCTAATAATTTAATTTTGCACAGATGTAAAACAACAGCAGCGTTAAACCATCATACGTACATAGGTAAAAAAACTTTAATAAACTTCCGGAAAACTTAAAATCTATAAAAAATTATCAAACTCCTAAAACTAAAATTAAAAAACATTTAAGACTCACCCCTTCCTAGACTACATACCAAAGAATGTTTATTTTTAATTTACCTTGTTTATTTTTAATTTTAATTTACTTTGTTTTAATTTACTTTGTTTATATAAAAAAAAAAAAGTGAAACGAACTCCCTCTCTAAACTCAAGTATCTACTTTATTAGAGAGGTAGAAACGTTATATATAAGATGTTCTGTATATTAACCTATTTTGTATTTCAAAAATGTATTTTGCAAAAAAAAAAATATTCAATAAATAAAAAATAAAAAATACAAAAAATGGGTACGTTTTCGTGTTACTACTATTTGAAAATATTTTACTTCATACTGCGCGTCTATGTATTAATATGCCAATAGTTGTGACTGATATTGTAGAAAAAATCTTGTTTTAAATTTAAACAAGTGAAATTTCTTGCGGATTTTATTGCTCCTTTTACTGTGAGTTTAAGAAATTAAATGGAACGCATAATGTATGTCGGATATTGACATTATTTCTTATAATAAATTGCAATGACACGACCAGCAAAAAAACTGTTCACTCATTTGTATGTATGATCAAGTATCTCAAATTTCCACCATACGGTATTCAATATAAATTCAACAACAGCATGTTTTGTTATTATTATCATTATCGTTCATAGTTTACCTCATCGTTCTAATTCTTAAAGCACCCTCTTAATTCCACAATTCCTCTTTCTTCTCTAACTCATATGGTGTATATGCGGCTCCACTGTGGAATCCTCTATCAAAGATGTTACTACAGTATCTCCGTTAAAATCACGTCAAGAAATACCCCCCTTCTCTTCCTTTACTTCTCCATCTTTCCTATTTATTTATTTTTCCCATTAATTAACTGCATTGATTTTAGATCATTTATGTACAAATACAGTTATTTATATTTTTGTATATCTTCATTATTTTTTGTTTTCTATTGAATATGATTTGTAAATTGAATTATAAAAAAAAAACTATTATTTTATTGGCTAGTTAGAAGAAATTGCCGTTTAGCAATAAGCCCGCCAACGTGTAATTCACATTATGTATAAAAAGTTCAAAAAAATATTTTCAAACATTACTTTATTCTTACGACATTAGTCATCAAAGAATTGATTTCATATTTATGGCATTAATTTTAATGCTATGTTGCTTATTTCAAAATTATTAATGTTATCGGTACAATGATTTTTGAAGAATAAGATTTTTTAAATCCCTGATTTCCTTTTAAGTTTTGTTGTTTAACGATTATTTAATTAAAGTGTCGCCATAATATATTGTTATTATTGTTAATGTTTTTATATTTCGACGGAAAATATATTTAATTATAATTTCGCGTAGCGATAAGCTTTCTCATTTTACAAATATGTAAATGATAAAAACGTGTTTTGAAAACAACTAGAAACTCAGTCACATTATTGCCTATAAATACATTTTAAAATTCCGATATTTGAAATAAATTCCTAGAAACTTTCTATTGCCAAAAATATCCATATTAATAAACACTTTATAATTTTCATAAACAAGATCATAGTTACAAAAATAGATTTATGATTTGCGGGACGCCTTTTGATAGCTGACCCAAATACTTAAGACGTAAATACATTACCCAAACAATAATAAAATACTTATTTATAAATTCACAATATTAAAATTATCTCGGGCATTTATTCGCCATCAATACATTAACTATAATTTAGATCTTTTTAATACGTCTTATAAGCTATCCTTTTCACTAGGAAAATGAAAATAGTTTTAGTTAATAAAATATACTTTGTTCTCGTAACGGCCAAGTAATACAAAATATCACACGTCTGATCAAAAAAACATAATCATCATCATAATTTTATTTCCGCACATTATAGTGCATAGGGCACTGCATTGGCACACCAATTAAAGAGTACTATGATCATTTTTGCTATATAAAAGTTAGATGATCAGTTTTACGCTTCAGGTGCCATTCCGTGGACTTTGAAATATTATAGTGTAAAAACACCTTTTCGTGGACTTTGAAATATTATAGTGTAAAAACCCCTTTTTAAATAAATATTTTATTTCAACCGTGTCAGGAATCGAACCCGAGACCTCTTGCATTGTAGGCAAACGCGCTGAACACAACACAAAAAAAAAATGCTGCTTATATAACATCTACACATGCATGGCGATGATAAAAGTTGTTTATTGAGATTTTATTTTATTATTTATTATCATTATATTACATACACAAAATTATAATTTATACAAAGTTGCTTTTACTGCCTAACTATGATTATTAACTCCGTTCTAAGACAGTAAAAAAAAAAAAAACAGTATTCAATATATAGAAATAGTTATAAAGATAGAGGACAAAGTGAAAAACAAAGTAAAAAATGGAGTTAAAACATAGTTAAAATGTAGTTAAAAAAACAAAGAAAAAACATAATAAATAGATTGTAGCGTTCGTTGTCATATTTGTTTATGAGAATATTGAAAATTCAACTACTGCTTTTGTTTATTTTTATATTGGAGTTGCTTTATTATTTACCTTGCTTTTAATAAACAAGGTTTATTTTTGAAAAGTGGATTTTTCTGCAATTAAATATCTTTTAGTTTATCTAAGCTTTTGGGATCAGGAGGGATTTACTTATGTGGGCCAATAAGGAACTTCTCAGCATTTGCTCATGTGGAGAGGAAACTACTTAAAACTCTTCAGGAGAAGCCAGCCTATTGGCAGTAGTCAAAAGGCTTTCCATTCCATTAGAGGAGTATTCGGCACTCTGTTCCCTATTTTGGTTTATTTTACCAATTGCCCGCACTATATTGACCATGTATGATGCTACCTCTCGTGTGAGTTCTTTAGTCAACTACTGCTGCTGTTTGCTAATTTGCCGTTTTGTGTTATATTAAGGTCCTCCGATTCACCCATTTTAGAGTAGGATAGGTGTGATGCAGGCATTACAAAGGCGTCATTTGATTGAGTAGATGAACATCCGGGCCCCATGTACAAAAGGAAGTAAGGAGACTTATCATCAGTTGTATTATTTTTAATATTTTTTTATATTTATTTATTTGAACAATAAAGTAGCATCCATAATTGTAATCTGTATGTAGTATTTAAGTATCTTCGTCGGTAACCTGTAAACATACATCCTTGAAAATTAAATTATTAAAATGTTCCACTTTTCATACAGAAAATTCGATTAAACTTTATAAACCATAGAAGATAACTCTGTTAACTTCCCATTGTAAAAGAGGCCCAGATTTTTAGATGGTATTCATACTGTTGAATACAATTTTTGCTAATGCAAGCCGCAATCTCAGTTCTTTTCTTACGTTGCCATTTTCCATTGGATACACTTCCATCCATCAAATTCAGGGAATTTTAGGGAACTTAACCATTAAAACATATTAACTATTACCCAAGTATTGGAAAAAATGGCACCACCGACTGGGCAAAACTCAAGAAAATTTGTTAAAACCAACAGATGGAAGAATTGAAAAAATGCTGAATAATACACAAGTGTAAAGTGGCCACTCAAACCACCCAATGACAGATCATACGCGCTATAAATGCCTAGACTTCCATATTTCCATCTCTAACATCTGCTCCGTCTCAGTTGCAACATGTTTAACATTTATAAATGGTTTTTTTATAATCCTTATTGCATCGTTTGCAATCATCTGAATATTTCTATATTTGTCATTATTCACGTAGTGACCTGTTATTATTATTTTTTGAACATTTTAGATTACACCAAAATGAAATCCACCAAGAATTATCATTTGAAAACTTAAATGTTCTAGATAAATTAGACATAATAAAGGGGCCTTACTTATACACCTCGTATAAAGTTACGCCTAGGTAAAGTGCTAGAAAACAAATGGAAATCATCCTTATTATAGTAGTAAAATAAGGATGGTATTCTAATCCGAATTCTACTCCAATGCCTTAGTGTAACTTTTAACCAAGTTTACAAGTAAGGCGCCCAATGTCGTACTACTCAAATCACTCTGGTAATTCTTTAAAGAATGAGATAATTTATTTTTTTATTAAGAAAAACAATGAAAGTAACGTTTAAAAAAGCGCACGATGTTTTTTTTACAAAGGCAATAAATGGTTAGGAAAATGAATGAATGAATCTACGAAGTAGAAGACTGAATTTGTTGAAAAATATATGGTGTCATTACATTACGCAGATTTAAGGGACAAAAGCGCCAAGCTGTCTGTCTGACACAAATTACTCCTTGTTACTGTATTTGTATATTATACACACGTCTATGTAGCTGTGTGATAGAAGCCTAGTGGCAGTATATAAAGCGCGACGCCAGAACGTGACGCCGACGCCCTAACGTAGAACGGCGCGGCGCGTGATACTTTCGGGTACATTTTCAACCGATATCATTGTAAAATTCAATGATTCGTAACATTATTTAATTAATATCATCCAAATATTTAATTTAACGGAAAAAAATAATGGGCAACAAATTAAATTAACGTTTTTTCTTGTTAATCTCGAACCTCGTTTTACACGGTTCAAATAAAAAATAGAGAACATTTTTGGACATTAATAAATCGATGCGTAGTAGTAATATTATTCCAAAATTCGTTAAAAGCTTACATTGCCCTTTTACTTACTTGGAGTAAAATATTAAAATATATTTTGATGTCATGGTATTACTAAGAAGAAAAAAAAGTACTATGAATAAAAAACAATTTTTATTTTTTTAATCCGGAAAAGGTTTTTTTACAAACAAACTTATCCAGCATATTAACTTTTTTAGCAATTTTTTTTTACATGTTTTTAGCACTGTACTCTGTGTAATGTATCCCCCGTGTAAAAAGCGGTTTTATTGAACAAAATAATACAAAAAATATAAGTACTGAATTGGACTGAAACCAAGCATCTGGGTTTTTTTTATTTTAATATTTGATATGAAATTATAAATTCATACGGATCATTACACTTATTTAAATTTAATTTTAATTCATACCTCTGTTGATAAAAATATTTGTACTATCTTTTGAAAAGGTTACAGAGTCTTTTGTTTGGTTTTGTCTAGTAGTTTATTGCATAATTTCTGTCCCGGGTTTATTAGTCCCGATTGTCCTTGTCTCGTTTTAGAATGTTGTATGTAATATTATTCTGATATTTCCGTACGCATTGAGTCCGTGTTTTTTTTTCCAAATTTTAGTTTTGTGTCTACAATGACACCAGTAGCTAATTTATCAATAAATTTTACTTGTTGAAAAAGTTCAGTTGCATTAAATTGATTAGTTTTTGAAAATTATTCTTAACTTGTTGTTAGACAAGTCATATACTAACTTAATTATTTTATTTTTTTGTCGTTAAAGTCTTATTTTTTACATTAATAAGAGTATCAAATACTGTAGAGCAAAAAAAAATAAAAAAATGTTCCTATTAGTAGCCTTAATAATATTTCTGAATGTAAAATTTTAAATTCAGTAAATTTGAAAACGGTAATTACATTGGCTATGCCCCTAATACGTCACGATTTAGTCAAATTTAGGACTTCGATGTGACTGTTTAAATCAAAACAAAACATTGTCACAAATCTTGACGTCACAATTGTCAAGCCCAAACATGTATCGTTTTTGTGGAGAAACATTTATTAACAATTTAATTTAAAAAGTTACATATAAAAACTTTATTCTACAATATACCCATTGGTTTTCAAATTTTTTATTTACCTATCGTCTACTTTTGATAATTAATATTTTCATTATCTGCACCTAACATTTCTCCATATACCCAATGATTTCGAAAAAACAGTAAATTGTTATTAATCCAAATATAAAGTTTATATTTGAAGCACTAACTTTGTGGTTATTCATTATAATAAAATAAATAAAACTAGTGAAAATAGGTGAAAAATAAAAAAAATAGTGGTTAAAAACAAAGTTGTTTTATTTATTTTGTTATTAATCCGTTTTAAATATTTTCATCGGTATTCGTAGTATGTGTTATTTTTCAATTGTCTGCTTATTACAGATGATACAATATACTTATTCTTTAAAATTTTAGCAAATGCTCTATCAATGTATTATCATAAGAATCGCAACGTAGCTCAGTGGTTTTTTTACATGAAGGTAAGATGATTAGAATCGCCTTCCACACAGTAGCCAGGCTCTTTATAGACCTGGGCTTGGGGGGCAAAAACTATTCACGGGGACCCGTCACAAAAGATCTTCACAGGTCGCAGTGACGTCAGGAGCTTTTACAGCGCTGACCCCCACCACTAAGAATGAGAATAAGATGGTAAGAAATATTCTAATATAAAATGCCTTTTTAAATGAACATTTCGTGTCAACCATGTCGGGAATCGAACCCGAGATGTTTCATGGTAGGCAAATATGCTGATTATTACACCTCGATATCATATTTAAATAAAATGTTGTTGCACTTAAAATCATTTAGAAGACACCAATAAAATATTTTTAAGTGCCTACCAAAACGCAACACTTGCCAGAAACTCCCTTACGCAACAGCTTAGTAATTGACGTTTATTTTTCGCAGTATACACTGTAGGAACACGAGTTTTGCTACATCAAAACCGCCGTTACGTCCGCCTTCCATGGGTTGACTTTCGTTTGCGGTAGTATTTCAAGTGGCAACATTGGACGGTTGACTCGACACCCGTCAAAATATTTGCCAGAAATTTACTTAGAAATAATCTAATTCGTTCCAATTATATCCGTTTTATTTTAACGGGCCATTTGTCATAAGCTAGTTGTTGGCTGAAATAGCAGTGGGCTGAAAAGTATACGAGATATTGAAAATAGGCTCACATGGTATTATTAGCGGTTGTCAACCATTAAATGAGCATTTGATTAATGTGATTATGCTCTAGCGTATTTTATGACGAAACGGCTCGGCTCATACTAGAGTTTGTTTTAGTGGTTATAATATAATATTGGAACATCATAAAAATAAAATTGCACCAAGATCTCGGAAATTAATGAAGTTTCACAAAACCCGATGTGGGATTCTAACTACCTATCACTTGTTTGGCATTAATGTCACATGAGTCTACATAAAATTCAAGACATAAAAAATCTGTATCATTGAAAAAAAAAAGTATTTTGCTGCAACTAGCCCGAATAATAAGATAATGTTTAAAAATTATGGAAAAAGAGCTATTAATTAGTGGGTATATGCATGTTTAATTTTTACAAATTATGAAAAATAAGCTTTTAAGTAATAGGTATATGTGTGTGATTATTTTCAAAAAATACGGAAAATGAGCTATTAAATATTGGGTATATGAATGTGACATTGTTTACAAATTACTGAAAATGGGCTATTAAAAATTAGGTAAATGTATGTGACAATTTTTACAAATAACCAAAAATGAACTATCAAATATGAGGTATATGATATGCATGTGATAATTTTAACAAATTATGGAATATAGGCACTTTAATAGAAAGGATTTGCATTAAATCATTTTTGGAAATTATGGAAAATATGCTATGAAATAGAAGATACACGTGTGTTACAATTTTCACAAATAACGGAAAATAAGCTTTTAAATAGTAGGTATATGTATGATATATTTTTTACAAAAATATGGAAAATGGGCAATTAAATAGTAGGTATAATATGAGATAATTTTTACAAATAACGGGTAATGGGCTATTAAATAGTAGGTATATGTATGTGATAACTTTTACATATTACGGGTAATGGGCTATTAAATAGTAGGAATATTTATGTGATAGTTTTTACAAATTACGGGTAATGGGCTATTAAAAAGTAGGTGTATGTATGTGATATTTTTTTGTTTTTAAATGACAGCGTTTTAAATTGTCATCACCTTAACTTGTAAAACTCAAATTGTAATAAATGATATTTTGTTCCGTTTTCTGCCAGAGCTTCAAAAATCTCTTTTTACTACTTATTCTGCATTATTTTTTTAATGCAATTTGTTGAAAATCTCCTGAAGCAATAAACACCACAAAACGTCTTGCAGCTACAAAGCGCATACGCGGTTGCGATTCAGATTCCTGTTTTCAATTATAAACAATTTTAGTAACAATTTATTTTTTCTTAAAATAGTTTTACAACACAGGCCGACGATATGTCATATTTTGCTTTATGTAACACGAAATAATTTCCAAAAGGTTTTTTAAGCACAGTCTTTTCAGAGTTTTAAAGACTCGTCTTCGTGGATTAAAAATTTGAACATACTCATAATATAACATCAACGTAAGTCAGAAGAAAAATGCAAAAAAAATGTAACGAAATTAGTTTTTAATTTGGTCATTTCTCCCTAAGAAGGTAAGATGAGTGTAACGCTTCAGGCAAATTCAAGGAAAATGAAAATATTGCAGTGTTGAACCACTTTTTAAATCTACATTTTACGTACACCCTACTAGGAATCGAACCTAGGCAAACGCGTCAATCACTTTGTAATGAGATTTACTTATTGAATTGAAAATAGATTTCCTTTTTAAGGATTATTTTTATGTTAATTTTTTATTTCAAGGAGTCGAAAATATTAATCCAAGGTTCTTGTCTCATCCGTCTGCACATGTACCTAATTTGATTTTTATAAAAGTATATTTCAATAAAATATGTTAATAAAATATGTTTTACTTGAATGTTCAAAAACAAATATTGTCAACAAAAGCCGTGTATCAAAAAATAAATAAAAATTACAATGTTTAAAAAAGCATTATAAACACTTGTCTCTTTAATAATTTAAAGTGCAATAATATGCCCGCACACATTAAGTGTGTCCATAAATCATTAAAAAGTCAAAACAATTTATGATCCTACGGGCAATATTATATACCACTGATGTTAGTTTATTCACCAGTCGTTCTAAATACAGCACAAAATATATTATAATTTGGGCTGAGAAAATCAAAAATAAACTCAACATCATCGTACTGATTGATCTCAAGCTTTGCTCTTGAAAACTAACGGCCATGCGTCGGTAAGTTTTAACGATACGGAAATAAGTTTTTATGCTTGAAGAATATTAGTCTGTATTCAATACAATATGTATATATATTATAATTTTTAAAACACTATACTATTTTACAAAATTAAATGTTAAATATTAAACAATATTTGTCCTGGTAAACTATCACATATACCCATAGTTTGTCATCAGGTGCTCAGACATTAAAATTAATTTATTTATTTTATTTTGTTTACAATATATTTATGTTAAATTCAATTGATATAGAACTCCTAACTCCATCCAACCAAAGTCCAGCGTTAAATTGGGACGAATATATGTATAACACATTAACAATCAATATCACCATATATATTGTACAGAACAAAAATCTTCACTAAAATATACATGACATATCCACATTTAAAAAAAACTTGCATTAAAAATGAAAAAAAAAAAACGTTTGAAGTAGATGAAAAAAATAAATTGAAATAAACTACCTCAAATATTTGAGAAACCATCAAGGTGTTTCTCACTCAAGTCCTCAAACACTTTTAATAATATATATATATGTATATATTTCAATTAAAATCAAGTACGAGAGTACAGACATAATATTGTACATACATACAATAATACCTTGATTATTTTACATTCGAACATATTCTCATGCACGCACGCCGATTATTTCGACTTTTGACATGTCCACCTTGAAGTATTTGTTGGATTTGGTCGTGCCATGTCGTGCGAGGTATGAATTCAAATACTGAGTTATATGACGTTCTGTCCTCTCTGCTTATACTTATGGGAAAACGGTGTGGTGGTTTGTTCGTTCATGTAAAAGAATAAACATATATTTTATGGTTTTGATGCTTTTAAAATAATAATAGTATTAAAACTGAGTGAAAAAAAACAAATTATATCATGAACATACATACATGCATTAAACACACAGACCTTGCGCGGTCTGACCATAGATTGGATGGAACTAATGCTTTCCCAAGAATTTTACTCCTAAAAAATACGTACCTATTTTTAAAATATAATTAATTCAGCTATAAGTTGACTACAATAATATTTTTTAATTGGTTTGTTGTTAATCGTGGGGATCTGAGCTGAGTTCGATGATCAATTATTAGTAACTTCTAAAAAATTACGACAAACACATACACAACATTTCGCCTGAGCAGTTATGCGCGAACTTAAGTAAAATTTACTGCGCTCCGTCTAATTCTTGAATAAAAAGCTGCATAAGTCTGTTAGTTCCTATAAGGCGGTTGTTTAGCACTGAATTTACAAGTTCGCGCACGCGCAAATTTAGATCTTTAGTAGTCTGAGGAAGCAGTTCTTACTAATCAATCCATGTTTATTTTTAATATATTCTGACTGTTTAAAACCAATTTAGCACTTAATTTGATTGACACGATGGTATTATAATATTAAACTATGAAACATAATTCCTGGATGCTGAAATTATTTAACAAATTTAATAAATATCAAATTTATTTCAAAGTACATCAAATTTCTTTGTTAGAAGTATTTTATCTATAAATGTACCTAGTTTCAAGTAACTGCTTTCCTTATCGAAAACCTCACTAAACGCCCTTGATACACATATATAATGGTTTTGATATTTTTATATAAAAATATGATTTAAATTAAAATACAAGTATTCTCAGATATATTAATTTATTGCTTTATTTAATAACGTTTATTAGCAACATTACAAAAAAAGTTAAGCGTCTTAGATTTTCACGGTCGTTCCAGTGCACAATAAGTTTTTCTGGGTTACTATGCCGTGTATCGTTCGTACTATTTGAGGAGGTATAGGATTGCTTCAATCTTTTAGGATCAGGGTTGATGTTAATAATAGACTCCGTAATGCAATTCGAATCATCAGTAAATAGTACGAACGACACACAACAAAATAAACCAGAAACACTTATTGCGCAAAAAAATATTCATCATCATCATCATCTCCTTTCCGCACAAATTGGTGCATAGGGCACTGAATTGGTACGCCAACCGCAGCGTATCTGGATCATTATATTTTGTTACATGAAGGCGAGATGATCAGTCTTACGCTTCAGGTACCAGTCCAGTGACTATGAAATATTACAGTGTAAAAACACCCTTTTAAATAAATATTTCATATCAACCATGTCGGGAATCAAACCCGAGGACCTCTTGTATTTAAGGCAAACGCGCTAACCGTTACACCCCGAGGCCGGCAAAAAATATTAGTTTAAAAAAAGAAAAGTTTAATTTCATTAACACTTGATAATAATACTACTGGAACTTAGTATGCGGTTTCCCTTAAATGCAATGGATACATCATTTACCCTTTGATTTAATTTCAAACCAATGCAGCGGCAGTGAGTGGCAGGATGTACTCTGAAATCAAACGTGCGATTCAATTCAATTATTGAGATATCTGAAAGCGTGCGGATATTGTGAAGGGACGGCTTTCATGGTTGTTAATTTGATTGATTGTAAAAAAATACGAAACTGCATTGGTACATCAACCGTATATTTGCCTAGTTATATTTTTGTTACAAAAAATGCAAATTCTCAATCTTACGCTTGACGCCCAGTCCCTATGATTATGAAATATTTCAGTGCAATAACACGTATCTGAAAAAGAAACATATAATCGTATTAACCTTGTCGGGAATCGAACCCGAGACCGCACAAATGGTAAATAAACTCGCTAACATCTGAACCAAGACGCACACCAAAGGGCAAAGAGATGGAAGGAAAAAAATATGATGGTTCTGTTGGATGGTTAATTCCTTCGACCGTCGGAAATTTTACAAGGTAAATCTTAGTCTGCCTTTTCACAATACGCGTGCTCGAAGAAAATGGGTGATGTTTAATTTTATGTGAACTATTTGACGTTATATTTAATCCTGGAATAAATGAAAGAACAAGGAACTATGATTTCCACCCTTTGGCACAGGTCCAGAACAGCACTGTTTCGATTTCATAAAACCACTTCACGGTCGTTTATATTTTCACGACGCGGGATGTTCGTTTTTGTGTGTCGCTCGTGTTGCGTTTTGACTATCTATCAGGAAAGATGTACTTTGGGATTCAAAACAAGGACTACCGAAATCAAAGGAAGGAATGGTTTGACACTCGAATCAAAATATATGTGAGTCCGAAACAGGTTCATTAAATTAAAAAAATCTACGAAATTTACATATTCGTTTAACAAACAGTCTTTGAACGCAGCCAACAGAATGATAGTAGTTTCAAAATCGTTTGTGTTCTTGAATAAGGTATTTTCTCCAGTAGACTGAACTTAACGAGCAATCATGATTAACAATTATTTGCGCATAAACGACAGTGACTTTAGGGGTAGAAAAAACTTTATACTTCAGTTAGTTTCTAGTTTATGTTATAATATTGTAAGTTTATGTCATACCTTTGAAAATCAAACACAGCAAATGCAAAGACTTTGTTTTTACTTACTAACCAGATAAATACTAGACGTTTTCTTGCTCAGAAAACGTAATTCCTTATAAAACTCTCATATTCTATCAACTTATTTTCCCCTTTGGTTGGATTTTCCTTAAGGCTTGAAGGATTCTAATTACCTTTGAAATGCTTGTTCTACGTTATGCTGTATGTTCTTCAGGAAAATCAATTACAATACGATAATCTGCTTGTGAAGGATTTTGAATCCTTTGTAATATGATAACATCTGTATACAGCTTCAACTCGTTTTGATATAATACATACATACATATTCAATACTTTTAAAAATCAATATTTCAAACAACAAAAAAAACCTTCGTAGCATAAATAAAACGTTATTGATGTAAAGCAAGCGCTGAATTTGATGCCTAGAGTCTTAATTCAATACACGCTTACAAGCTTTTGGACATATTATTTTAATTTTATCTTATTTGCGTTGTCCAGGTGTAAATTAAAATACATGTTTATGTTATAATGTAAAATTAAAGTTTTTGTTATTATTTAATAATATACATGATTTGATTTTTCATTATGTCGTATCCTAACTCACTACAGGGCTATTGGCCCCATAGACTTAGGAATACGTTATTATCAACGAATTATTTGTAATATATACGTGTTTGCATGAATAAATAAATAAAATAATTCTATATATTGCCAGTTTTCTTTACGTTTCAAAATATATTTTTCATATTATCCAATCGAAATGCCACTAAATCAGCCACCGATGTAATTGCTGACGAAGAACTAAAACTTGAAAAAAAAATGTAGTAATCATGAACCTTATACGAGAATATCAGAACAATGTCATATTCAAAATTTTCAAACGAGACTAATAAACCAGGAACTAGAATAAACTACAAGACAAAACTAAACAAATGACTCAGACAACCTTTACAAAAGATTGACATATTACAACAGAGATGAAGAACATTTAAGAGGAGGTAATATAGAAATCTAGGCATCTACAGGGCTTATGACCTGTCAATTTAAGTGGCCACTTTACACACTGTGTAACATTCACCATTCTGCCCATATTCAAACATCCATATTCCTTCAATTCTTTCATCTGTTGATGTCTATGAAGTTAAAGAGCTAAAAACTTTATTTATGCGGGTGAGATTAATCTAATTGATTTTCAATTAATTTTATTGAATCTCACCTGCATAAATAAAGGTTTTAGCTCTTTAACTTCACGAACATCAACAGATGAAAGAATTGAAGGAATTAAGATGTTTAAATATGGGCAGAATGGTGAATGTTACACAGTGTGTAAAGTGGCCACTTAAACCAACCATTGACGGGTCATAAGCCCTGTAGATGCCTAGACTTAAATATTACCTTTTCATAAATTTTCTTCATCTCTGTTGTAATATGGTCATATAAACAATGTGAATGTAATCCGTAAGGGTTTATAAATAAATAAATTTCAAATAAAAAATAAAAAAACTTGGCGATATATTTTTTATTTGAATGAAATTTAATCTATTTAAAATTTCAAAATTTTAAACAAACCATATCAATACTAATTGGGTTAAACCAAACTGCGTTTTGGTGCCGTGGCTAGTATTGTGAACTAGTCAGAAGGGGAGGTTCCAACCCCGATCTTCTATAACATGAATGCTATTTTTAATAGTGAGTTATTTTCAACTTCTACAATGTTTGAGTATGTCTAAATGCTCGCAGACTGGCTGGATTTTCTCCCTAGGGA